>NW_007726759.1:304182-305269 GCF_000696425.1 Galeopterus variegatus
ACTCCGGAGGAAAAAAGAAACTTGACAAAAAAAGAATCAATTAAAAAAATAGAAATTCTAGAGAGAGAGAGAATAAGTTATGAACTGAAAAACTCAGTAGAAAGCTCCAGTAGCAGACTTAATCACAGAGGAAAGAATCAGTGAGATCGAAGAAAGAACATAAAAAATTATTCAATCAGAGAAGCAAAAACAGAAAAGAATAAGAAAAAATGAAAGAAAATTGCAGCAATTATGGAACTCCTTCAAGCAATATAACTACCACATGATTGGCATACCTGAAGAAAATGAAAAAGGAGGAAACCTTAAAAGCATATTTAAGGAAATAATGGCTGAAAATTTCCCAGGTATAAAGAAAGATGACACCATCCATGTACAGGAAGCTCAGAGGTCACCAATTCAATTCAATCCAAAGAGGAACACCCCAGAACAAATCATAATCAAATTATCAAAATCCAAAGAAAAAGAAAGAATACTGAAAGCAGCAAGAGAAAAGAAATACATAACATTCAATGGAGCCCCAATACAGGTCTCAGTGAATTTCTCAGTAGAAACCCTATAGACCAGGAGAGAGTGGAATGATATTCAAAGTGCTGAATGAAAGACTGTCAGTCAAGAATTCTGTATCCAGTAAAACCAACCTTAAAATATGAAGGAGAAATAAAGTCTCTCCCAGACAAACAAAAGCTAAGGAAATTTATCAACAATAGACCTGTCTTACAAGAAATGCTGAAGTAAGTTCTCCAAGCTGAAGGAAGATGATGTTAAAGTAGAACAAGAAAACACTTGAAGGTACAAAACTCACTAGTAAAGTAAGTACACAGACAATCTCAGAATATTCCACCATTAAAAGGTGGTGAATAAACCACTTATATCCTTACTATGAAGCCAAAAGGACAAACAAAACAATATAATATCAAATTCAACAACTGCATAAGAGATAGGCAATATTAAAAGATATAACTATAACATGAAAATCTATAACAGACATACTAAAAATAAATAGGGAGAAATCAAAATATACTGCTAGAGAAAACCACTTAATCACAAGAAAGACAGTGAGTTCAAAATAAATAAATAAATAAATAAA
>NW_007726759.1:306511-307995 GCF_000696425.1 Galeopterus variegatus
CAATAATAGAAGGGACACTGAAAACTATACAAATACATGGAAATTAAACATCATGCTTCTAAAAATGAATGGATCAAAGAAGAAATTAAAAAGGAAATTAAAAAATTTCTAGAGACAAATGAAAATGAAAACACAACATACCAGAACCTATGGGACACAGAAAAAGCTGTTCTAACAGAGAAATTTATAGCGATGAATGACTAAATTAAAAATGTAGAAAGACTTTACGTAAATATTTGATATTACACCTCAAATAACAAGAAAAACAAAAACAAACCAAATCCAAAACTGGTTAAAGGAGAGAAAAAACAATGATCAGAGCAGAAATAAATAAATTACAGATTAAAAAAAATACAAAAGATCAATGAAACAGAGAGTTGATTTTTTGAAAAAAAAATAGTCAAAATCAATAAGCTTTTAGCTAGACTAATGAAGAAAAAAGAGAGAACACTCAAATAAACAAAATCAGAAATAATAAAGAGATATCACTACTGATAACCACAGATATACAAAGGATCATAGGAGACAAGGATGCCCACTTTCCCCACTCATATCCGACATAGTAATGGAAGTTTTAGTCAGCAGAGTAAGGCAAGAAAAAGCAATAAAGGACATCCAAATCAGAAAGGAGGAAGTCAAACTATGCTACTTTTCAGGTAACATGATCATATTCATTCAAAACCCGAAAGACTCCACAAAAAAATTACTAGAACTAATAAATGAATTCAGTAAAGTGTCAGGATACAAGATCAACATGCAAAAATCAATAGCATTTCTATATGCCAATAACAAAATATCTGAAGATGAAGTCAAGAGAGTAATCCCATTCACAACAGCTACCAAAAAATTGAAATGCCTAGGAATAAGTGTAACCAAGGAGGTTAAAAACTTCTGCAATGAAAACTACAAAAATTGGTGAAAGAAACTGAAGAAAACATAAATAAACAAAAAGTTATCTCCTGTTCATGGGGTAGAAAAATTAACATTATCAAAATNTAATATGCCCCTAACACCAGAGCAACCAGATATATAAAGCAAATTGTACTAGACTTAATGGGAGAAATAGAATCCAACACAAATATAGGTGGGGACTTAATACCCCACTTTCAGCAAAGGACAGATCGTCCCAACAGAAAATTAACCAGGAAACATAACAGTTAATCCCCACTCTAGACTGATTAGACCAAATGAATATTCATAGAATATTTCATTCAACAACTACAGAATACACATTTTTCTCTGCAACACATGAAACATTCTCTAAAACAGACCCTAAGTTAAGACACAAAAGAAGTCTTAAGAAATTTTTAAAAATTGAAATCATACCAATTATCTTCTCTAGCCATAATGCAATAAAACTAGAAATCAATAATAGAAGGGACACTGAAAACTATACAAATACATGGAAATTAAACATCATGCTTCTAAAAATGAATGGATCAAAGAAGAAATTAAAAAGGAAATTAAAAAATTTCTAGAGACAA
>NW_007726759.1:309508-310860 GCF_000696425.1 Galeopterus variegatus
ATTCTTGACAGAAATAGAAAAAACGGCCTTAAAATTTGTATGCAACAACAAAAGTCCCTGTATAGCCAAAGTAATCTTAAACAAACAAGCAGAAAACAAAGTTGGGGCCATCACACTACCTTATGTCAAAATATGTTATGAATCTATAGCAACCACAACAGCATAAAAGCAAACAAATAGACCAGTGGTACAGAATAGACAGCCCAGAAATAAAACCACACCTTTACAGCCAACTGATTTTCCACAAAAGTGCCAAAAATATACAATGGGGAAAGGATGGCCTCTTCAACAAATGGTGCTGGGAAAACTGGATATCCACATGCAGAAGACTGAAACTAGACCCCTATCTCTCATCATACACAAAAATCAATTAAAATGGATTAAATACCTGAATTTAAGACCCCAAACTACGAAACTGCTAGAAGAAAACATAGGGGTAATATTCCTTGAAATGAGAGTGGGCAGCATTTTTTTGAGCAAGAGTACAAAGGCACAGGCAACTACAGCAAAAATACACAAATGGGACTACATCAAATCAAAAAGCTTCTGCACAGCAAGGGACATTGTCAACAAAATGAAAAGGCAACCTACAAAATGGGAGAAAGTATTTGCAAACTACACATCAGACAAGGGGCTAATGTCCAGAATATATAAGGAACTTAACAGAAACAAACAAACAAACAAACAAGGAGTAACCCAAATGAAAAACAGGTGAAGGAAACAAACACACATTTCTCAAAAGAAGACATGCATATGACCAACACGCACATGAAAAAAATGCTCAACAGCACTAATCATCAGGGAAATGCAAATTAAAACCACAATGAGATGTCATCTCACTTCAGTTAGAATGGCTGTAATCAAAAAGAGAAAACAACAAATGCTGATGAGGATGCAGAGAAAAGGGAACTCTCCTACATTGTTGGTGGGAATGTAATTGATACAGACATTGTGGAAAATAGTTTGGAGTTTCCTCAGCGAACTAAAAATCAAAATACCCTCTGACCCAGCAATACCACTACTGGGTGGTAAAATGCTGGAGGCATTATACTGCCTGACTTGAAATTATACTACAAAGCTATAATAACCAAAACAGCATGGTACTGGTGTAAAAGCAGACACTCGGACCAATGGAACAGAATATAGAACCCAGAAATCAACCCACATACTTATAGCCAACTGATATTTGACAAGGGCAACAGGCGCACACATTGGAGAAAGGACTGCCTCTTCAATAGGTGGTGCTGGGAAAACTGGACATCCATATGCAGAAGAATGAAACTAGACCTGTACTTCTTACCATATACCAAAATTAACTCAAAATGGATTAAAGACATATTTAAGACAAAAAA
>NW_007726759.1:311539-313879 GCF_000696425.1 Galeopterus variegatus
AAACCATTGGGATATCATCTTACACCAGTTAGACTAGCCAGTATCAGAAAGACAGAAAATAACAAATGCTGGCAAGGATATGGAGAAAGGGGAATTCTCTTACACTGTCGATGGAACTGTAAATTAGTACAGCCATTATAGAAAACAGTATGGAGATTCCTCAGACAACTACAGATAGAGCTGCCATAGGATCCAGCAATCCTGCAGCTGGGCATATACCCAAAAGAATGGAAATCATCATGTCAAAGAGATACTTGCACGCCCATGTTTATCACAGCTCTATTTACAATAGCTAAGAGTTGGAACCAACCTAAATGTCCATGGATGGATGACTGGGTAAGGAAAATGTGGTATATATACACAATGGAATACTATTCTGCCATGAAAAGGAATGAAATTCTGCCATTCGCAGCAACATGGTTAGAGAAATTTATGTTAAGTGAAATAAGCCAGGCACAGGAAGAGAAATACCTCATGTCCACACTCATAAGTGGGAGCTGAAAAGAAAGAAGGAAGGAAGGAAGGACAACAAACAAACAAGCAATTATAATAACTGAACTCTCAAAAGGAGAGAATGGAACTGAGGACACCACAGGTGGGAAAGGTGGTTTAGGGAGAAATTAGTAAAGGGCCACAAAAAATGTTCACATTGTGTCATGATAAAATTTTTTTTAAAAAGAAAAACAATATTCAAAGGAAATGAAATCAGCATATCAAAGTGACACCTGCACTCCTATGTTCATTGTAACACGATTCACAATAGCCAAGAAATGGAATCAACATAAATGCCCATCAAGAGATGACTGGATAAAAAACTGTGAGATATATAGATACGCACACACACATATAGTGGAATACTATTCAGCATAAGAAAAATGAAATCCTATCATTTGCAGCAACATGGATGGAACTGGAGACCATCATGTTAAGCGAAATAAGCCAGGCATAGAAAGACAAATACCACACGATCTCACTTACATGCAGAATCAAAAAAAGAAAAAAGAAAAAGGGTGTTCTCCTAGAAGTAGAGAGTAGAATAATCGTTACCAGAGGCTGGGAAGAGAGGAGGGATGGGAGAGAGGGGAGGTGGTGGGTTAATGATACAAAACTATGCTATCTACCCTAAGTATATTAATGTACAGTGTATGCATGTACTTAAACAACACACTGTACCCCACAAATATGTACAATTAAATGTTAAAATTTTAAAAAAGAAGGAAAGCCAGGAAGAAGTGAAGAATAACTCCCCAAAATTTTATTTCCAAACATATTTTGGTGTCACTAATATTCTCAAGACAAAATAAACTTAATTCAATTGAGATTTGACATGCCTGTCTGTTGCTTGATTTGTTATATATCCCACGATACTCTTTTTGAGGAGGTGAATGGGAGAGGTATAAACTCAAACAAATGTCAATAGGATACTGGTCCTTTTGAAGGGATTGTCATAAAAGAAAATAAGTCTATTTCAAGTTTGAATGTTTAAAACGTAGATTTCCCACAAATATTTATTGCAATTGGCCTCATAAGACATTTTTCAGGTCTCCTCCATGGGATTTGAAATTATGAGAGGTGTAATCTCATCTCAGAAGCCCTGTCCTCAAGGTGTTTTCCTCCCAAAGGAGAAAGAATAAAAACTAACATTTAAGGGGTACATATGCTCCCAGTCACTATGTGGATTATCTTGTTTAACCATCACAACAAATGATGAGAAAGGAAGTAGTAGTACACCTATTTTAGAGAGAAGCTAAGCAACTTGCCGAAGTTCACACAGCTAGGAAGGGGCAGAAGCAGGCTTTAAAATAGGTCAGACTCCAGCACCCTCAATCTTATCCCCCAAGTCCATGCTAGGCTGCCTAGGGAGAGATGTTTGGCAATAATATTACAAACAAAAGGAACAGCCAAAGAAAGCATAACCTATTTTTATCAAACTTCTCAGTTGGTATTGGTTGAAAGATAGGTGTAACCTGGAGGAGACCAGCCTGTGGAGGCTTCCAGGCTTCCGTGTATATGAGTCCCACATGAGCACAAGGTAGACCAATCTTCCCCTCCCCCCAAAACCTACAAGTGCTTCATGAGTCTTGCAGACTTTACTGGTGGTTTTCAGAGAAGGAAAAGATTCTCCCCACATAACGGAAGTTTCCTAAATCCACTTTAAACATACTTTTCTCTTTCCCAGAAAAAAATTTCTTTCCAGAACATGCATATCTCTGCTCTCCATCTTCCCACCTCACAGCCCCAGCCCTGAGCCCTAGTTTCCTGTCCCACTTGCCTCTTAATATTTCTTCACCAACACAAAACCCTGCCAGCTTATCTGAGGAGACCAAATTGGGGGGGGGG
>NW_007726759.1:314843-316532 GCF_000696425.1 Galeopterus variegatus
GGGGGGGGGGGGGGGGGGGGGGGGGGGGGGGGGGGGGGGGGGGGGGGGGGGCGGGGGCAAAACAACCAGGGGAACGAGGGAAGCTTTCAGTTACCCTTCCAAAGGGAAATAATGAGATATAATACTTTTAAACATGTACTATGCACTGGACATTGTTCTTGGCTCTCAGATACAACCACGAACAAGACAGACTGGGGCTTACAGGTGGTGATAAGTGGTAGGAGGGGCAAACATCTGGTGCTGTAATAACGAGAGCCAGAGTTGGTGGGAGAGAACTACTTTATATTTTGTTGTCAGCAAACGCTTCTTTGAGCGGGGGACTTTTGATCTGAGTCTTAATGGGAAGGGCATAAGCCATGCAAAGATGGACATTCTGGATGGAGAAATTAGCAAACACAAAAGCCATGGGTCTGCCCTAAGAGGGACGGGGAGACTAGGGTGAAGTCAGCGAGGAGAGAGACGCGAGGATGGAAGGTGCGTGGGCTGGACCTCGTGGTCCACAGTAAGAAGCCTGGATTTCATTCTCAGTAGGGTGGAAAGACAGTAGAATGTGAGCGGGAGCGATTAACATTTTCTAGGATAGTCTGATTTCTGTTTGGACAGTGACTGTGGAGGGCCGTGGAGGAAGGCTGAACCGAAGCTCCCACACCCTCAAGCGGGGGCTGTCTGCCATTAGCTTTCCTTTTCCGTATGGCATCCTGCTGGTGTACCAGATCAGATGCCTATTGCAGGAGCCCAGGGACCGCAGGGCTTAGATGAGAGTGATCCGTTTCTAAGGGAAAGTAAGCGCATTTGTAATGTCTTCTGTAAGCAAGGCAACCAAACCTGCTGTGAGGAGTTAAGAAATGGGTGAGGGATGGCTCTCAGGTTTAGAAGTGGGTCAGTATTTGCGGAGGATCGCTTGGTGTGTAGGGAGGGAAGTAATGGAGGGGGATTGAGACCAAAATTTTTTAAATTCTATTTTAGCCTAAGGAATTTTAACTTTATTCAGTAGACAGTAAAGGAGCCATTGAAGGATATTTATTTGTTCACTTTGTTTTTAATAAACTTTTTACTGAAGTACGATTAACATGAACGGCTGGTTTCATGAAAATGCCCTCACTCAGAAGGGCCCGTGCTTAGTTTATTGTTCTGCTGTTGTTGCCTTGAAATGCTACTATAGTAATTTTATCTTTCAACTTGTGTTTTGTAAGTGAAGTTCGATGGAATAATGAAGCATGTGTGTGAGCACAGGAGAATGACAAAATGTGTGCGTTCACTGCTTGTTGCCATCCTATCTGCATAGAGTATTCATGATGCCCCATGAACTCCAGTTCAGGGAGATGCAAGGTGTGTGGAAGCCAAGCTTTCAAAGAGTGTTCGCAGAATGTGTGCTTATCAGAAAATGAAATAAAATCCATTTCTCACTCTACTATTGATGGACATTGACAGTAAGTTACAGTTTGCAGCTGTTATAAATAGTGCTATTATGAATATTCTTACCTATATCTTTTAATGTGCACGTTTACCCATTTCCACTGGGTATCTGTCTACAAGTGGAATTGTCAGGTCATGGGACATGCATATATTCAGTTTTAGCTGATAATAGTCAAACAATTTTTTCAAAGCAATTATTTAAATTCTGCATTTCTGCAGGGGATTATAAACCTTCTACCTGTTCTATGTCCCTGCCAGCACCGGTATTGTTTG
>NW_007726759.1:318018-330986 GCF_000696425.1 Galeopterus variegatus
CAAGAGGACCCAGGCCTGATTGGGTGTAGGAAGAGAAAGTAAGGGAGAAGTCAAAGATTACTACAAGACTTGAGGCCTAGATAACTGAAAGATTGGTGAAAACACTCATTAAAAGAGGAAAAAGCAGACCAAGAGTTGGTTTGAGGAATGGGGGAAAAGATGAGCTCACCAGACAACAGGTAGACTCTAAAGGATTTAAAGAACCATAGCTGCAGATGTCCAGCAAGCAGTTGGGAATGGTGAACTGGAGGTTGCAAGAGATCAGGGCTGGAGATAGAGAACTAGGATCATGTGCATATTGACACTTCATAGATGAAATGTGAATTCAAAGGGAGAACACATGGAGAGAGGATAGGGGAAGAAGGGAAGAAGAAAGACAGAGATTGAAAAAGATCTCAAAAGTAG
Organism: Galeopterus variegatus; assembly: GCF_000696425.1. Taxonomy (NCBI): domain Eukaryota; kingdom Metazoa; phylum Chordata; class Mammalia; order Dermoptera; family Cynocephalidae; genus Galeopterus; species Galeopterus variegatus. The sequence continues at coordinate 318,424 of NW_007726759.1, forward strand.
AAAGAGACAGATGAAGAACAGAAGAAGGAAGGAAAGGGGAAGAAGAGAAAGAGTAAAGACAGAAAAATAAAGAAAAAGATTTTGTTTGAGTTAATAGAGAGGGGCTAGCTGTATCTTTATTCCAATGTCAAATCTTTGTATTGATTCAAGCATTCTGCAAGAGCATTCCACTAGGCAGAGCCTCTAAAAACATACTTCCCTTCCTGCTGAGCTGTTCTGTGCAGGTCTGTGGGCAGTAGGGAAATACGGTTTGGGCCCCTGGATTTCTTGTCAATGTGCATGCATTTGAAGTGACAGCAGGTGGGTCACTACTAATACTTAACATTATTAGAGTGTTCTTCTGAACAGGAATTAATGCATAAACCGATTGACTTGGGGATCAGGAAAATATGTGTTACACACCATGGTAAAAATGATAAAAAATAATGTCCTGCTTCCTAATTGCTTACAACAATTTTTAGGTATTACTTATCTTTTATTACATTTAGTTAAATTTTGGAATGGTGATGTTTCACAAATACAGAGCATTAAATGTTCCTAATGGCCTGTAGACAAGGTTAATTTACACCCTGGAAGCCAGATGAGGTGTTAACTGTATTCATGTTGCACTTCAGTGGTTTGAAAGGTAATTGTTTTACATTCCAGAGCTTAAAAGGGACTTGCAAAAATAGAGTAGACTATCAAACACAAAGTGACAATAAAACACTTGAATTGTTATTTTTTTTAACCTTCCTTTTCATTCTGCGATTTATCTAACACTAGTTAAAGTACTTGACACCAAATAGACAATGGTGAAAGGTAACATTTTGGAGAACATTCCAACAACACTGATTAGTTTTATACCAACTGTTTTCTTGATGCAACAAAATTTAGAAAAAGTAGAAAATGGGAAAAAACGCTTTTCCATCTTGATAGACCCTCAGTATAAATTTAAAGACCTGAACCAGATCCAGCAGTCATGACATTCCTATATTATTTACCTGGTACTTTGGGGATGATGGGGTTCAGGACATGCTACACAAAACTACGGCACCTTGGCACTTGAGAAAACAACAGAAGCAGGAAGGTCATTTTCACCTTCCCCTCACCCTTTCTTCCCTGAAACAGGTCATAAAACCTTCATTCCAGAGTGCCCACCCTATACTTAGAGAAAAAACCTTGGCACTTGAGAAAACAACAGAAGCAGGAAGGTCATTTTCACCTTCCCCTCACCCTTTTTTCCCTGAAACAGGTCATAAAACCTTCATTCCAGAGTGCCCACCCTATACTTAGAGAAAAGTAAGATCCTTATCTCTGATGACACTAGAACACAGAGAAGAATCTAAGCAAGAAGAATCTAAACAAACAGGTTTCCATGTTTCTTTAGGTTTTCATTTCTGAAGGCGCCCGTGTCACTTATGAAATAAATTTGTACACACTTCTCTTGCTAATTTGTCTTTTATTATAGGGATCTCAGTCATGAACCTAGCAGTGGCTGAGAAAAGAAATCCCTTCTCCTCTACAGAGATTCTTGAATTGCTTGTACTACAAAGGGAACTTCTTACTTGGACATTGGGGGACAAAGTTAAGACAACAAAGACATCCTTGAGCAGCATTTTTCTCCCCTCCTCCTTTTTCTAAGAATAACTTTAAGATTATTAACAAGTAAACACACCAAGTTAACTTGCAATGACACACACGCACACACACACATTTCACTTAGGCAGAGGTGCTGTATCATGACTGGTAGCTTAATTATTAGAGCAATTGTCTCATGAGACGGTTATTACAGTACTCAATAGCTAACGCATTTCTACATAGTTTGCTAATTTTCAAAACTAAAAAAGAAATTACAGTACAGCAATGAAAATTATAAAAACAAAACAATTTGGCCAAACAAACTCAGAATTATTTTTATACTGAAACTTTCATAATTTCTCTGGCTGAAGAGGGATTTTTACTCCTAAAATCTCAAATAGCATGTGTTGTTATTGTTTTTGTGCTTTTGAAATAACAAAAATGGTGAAGGTCAAGAACATACAATCTTTGCTTGTCTTTCACAGTTACTTAAAAATGTATGTGTGTGAGGCGGGTAGTGTATGAGGGGTACTTTTCTGTAGTTATCTTGATTAGTAAAGGTAAAATATATTTAAGTGGGTATTTCAGACTTCAAAAATTAACTTGTTAAAAAAATAAAATTAACTTTTAATGGAGACGCTTGAAGATAATCTCAGAGACAATTTAGGAAAGTATCTCAAAATGTTGATTTTCTAACAGAGAAATTGATCCTGAAAAAAATTCACAGCCCCATTAGCATCACTCATGACTTTATAAAGTCTTCCTTTTGTGTTTTCAGGAACGCAACAGCTTGAGTTAGATGGAAATTAAAATTCAAAGGTTAAATTCAGCCGTGTACTTGAGCATCGTGTAAATTCACTGAGCTCAGGCACAAATTTGTTTACTTGAGAACTTTTCAATCAAGTCCTTATAATATGCTTGTTTGAGCCTTCAAATAAGCTGCAAAATCACAAATTCTAAAACTATGATTTTTTTTGTTTGTTTGAAGTGGTGCACTGAAATTAACGCTACACTTTTTGAATAGAAAACTAAGGTGGCATATAGAAATGTCTCCAATTGTCTTGGCTAAGGAAACACAGCTGCAGCTGTGTCTATCATGTTGATGGGTGGCAATGTCTTAAGGTAGTACAAGAGTAACTTCCAGGCAAAGACAGGAAAAGTCATCCTGTGTTGAGCATCTTCTGGAGTTTCCACTCCACTCTACAACTTGTGAAACACCAGGCAGGTGTTATAACATAGCCTGTTAAAATTGGCCTGGTCTCCCCAAGATCACAAAACCACATTTTATTTTCAAGTGGAGTCTATCCCACTTGAATTGTTTCCAATCCCCATTAGCCTATTAGAGAGTGGACATGAAAAAGGAAGATCTCTGTGATTTTATGATGATAACAACGGCTGTTACGTACTACACGCTGACTGTGTGTCAAGCACAGCAGTAACACTTTACACTATTTCATTTACTTCTCACACAATTTATGAGGTAAATTCTGTTTTCCTCATCTCTAGGCAATCAGCACATAATTTTTTAAATACACAAATGAAAAAATGGGAGAAATGCTGCCAAATAAACTATGATAGAATGTTTTCTTGTGACTTTGAGTTTTTATTTTGCACTTGTTGAAAGAGTATTTGTATCATACCAGTCTCTCGCACTGCTTTGTAATTTTTTCTCATCTATTTCAAGAAATTTGGTATTTCTCTTGCCTCCAGTCAGACGGCTTGGCGTGGGATAAACAATCCTTCTACTATACCTCACTAATGAAGTGTAGTGCGATTTCAGCTACTTGTGGGTATCTTCCTTTCTCGGATGTCATAAAGCTCTTTTTTTTTACTTTGCAACAAAATCTGGCATGATGATCAATCTTCTAATGATGAATATTTGCTTCACAAATATCAAATTTACACCCTACTGCTCTGTTTCTGCACATACAATAATTTTTTGTCTTAAAACCAAATGTACTGTGAATCTTTCTGAAGCCGATTTAAATGGCAAATTAATTCAGCATGTGCAGTCACACCAGTGCCCATAACTCAGGGGAAGTGGTTACTCTGTGAATGGTGATGACCAAGTGCGTGTGTGTGCTCAGGCAAAGCAAGCTATGTTTCAGCTACTATGTGGCCTATAGTGATCATAAAATATCATTGACTAGCCAAAATAGCATTGAGTAGTCTCAATTTCTGAGATGTAAAAATGTAAAATATTGTGTTTCTTGGAATCTATGAAATATGGTGTGCTCAAAACATCATACGACTGATAAGAGCCTGAGCCAGAATTGTTATCCAAGAAAACTGACTCTGGACTGTACTATCTTAGCTGTTACATTACACTAGTTTTCAGAAAATAAAGAAAATAAATCCATGCCCTTAACTTTGCCATAATGTACTCAATATACCTTTCACTTTAGGTCTGTGAATTTAATTTCAAATCTTGGCTGCTGCTTCTTGTGCTTTTATTAAATAGTTTCATCAGTCTTAGTGCTCTGCATAAAGAGGTGACAGTTTCAGGCTGGAGAGTTTATGATCTAAATTAGACAGGACAAAACCAGGAAAAAGAGATGACAAGAGATTATGAGAAGCCGGTGTTTGTTTCAATTTGCTTCATTTTCATGGTGCTAATTTTCTTAATGCTTCCTCAGCTCACACTTCCTATCTCTGTTTCTCCCAATAATTTTAAGGTATGGCAAGCAGGTGAAGAATCTGAGAAGTATACCCATATTCGCACAGCTAGTAAGAGGATAAGACAGTTCTTGTTCCGTATTCAGAACATATCCATGTTCAAGAAAATTATAACCTTGTTGCTACATTTAATAAATGGATGAATCTTACCTGATCACACAAAAAAAGCCTCTTGCAAGAGGATAATTTGACCAAGCACCAAATTCCAAACATTTACCTTGAACTAAAAACACAGCAAGGTAGAATAGTTAAGAGCATGAGCTTTGGAACCAGCCTGTCTTGGTCCATATGCTGGCTCTGCCAATAACCAGCTTTGCAAGCCTGATCAAGCAACTTAACCTCTCTGTTCCTGAGTTTTCTTATTTATAAAGTGGGGATAATAATAGAACAAAAATTCTGGATGTAAAGAAAAGCAAAGGCTAAAATCCTGTCAATAAGGTTGTGTATAGACTAGAAAGAATAGTCTTTAAAATAGACAGAAACTTAGAAATGGTTAGTAAAGAAAGTTGAGAAAAAAAGAGAAGGCACTCTTTATTGTTATTTTAGACTTGAATTGAATTGACTACCAGTTCACCTTTGGTTTTTATATATGGTGTTATTCCCCTGTATATATCTAATCTTTCTAATGCACCCTTACAGGGTTATCAATTCCCAGACACAGTCTTTTTCTCGCTGAATAATACGTCTGTTTAAATTTCCAGAAACATATTCACATATCGTTTCTATAGTCCCAGTACTATCTGTTTTTATGCACCTCAGCAAGTACATCTGATAAACACACACTTTTTTCCGAAGCCACACTGACTTCTTTGTATTTGTGAATGCACTGGGGAGACTTACTGAGCAAATGAATGCCCTTTGAATTTCTTCTTTCACCTATTCCCCTTCTAGTAATGGAGAAAGTTACCACCTCTTTTCAGGATTTTTAAAAAGCATGTCCACATGAAGGCAGTATATGAATAAGTAGTATCTCATTTGTGACAGTATTAGAGTGCTCCAAAAGGGTAATGGGGAAGGAAAATAGTACAGCTGTGGAGAAATATCTTAATTCAGCAAGAAGTTTGTTTTCCTAATAGGAAAATCTAGGCATAACACATATCATATAAGCATATAGCTACAGATACTGTACAACACACTCTTCACATTAATGCAGAGTGAAGGCTGTTGAACAATCTCAAGCAACAGAAAAGAATAATACTTTTATTTATGGTGGACTATGGTAGTGCTGGCTTGCCTTATATATTGCCCTTCTTTTTTTTTTTTTTTTTTTTTTTTTTTTTAAGGCCAGTAAGGGGATCTTAACCCTTGGCTTGGTGTTGTCAGCACCACGCTCACCCAGTGAGCTAACAGGCCATCCCTATATAGGATCCGAACCCGTGGCCTTAGTGTTATAAGCACCACACTCTCCGGCCCGTATATTGCCCTTCTTTTTTTTTTTTTTTAAGGCCAGTAAGGGGATCTTAACCCTTGGCTTGGTGTTGTCAGCACCACGCTCACCCAGTGAGCTAACAGGCCATCCCTATATAGGATCTGAACCCGTGGCCTTAGTGTTATAAGCACCACACTCTCCGGCCCATATATTGCCCTTCTTTGAATAACAGAACTCTTTTTCTAAGCTCCATGATTCAAGGGGCTTTCAGTCACATATCCTGTCTCCCTGTCCTCTCCTTCCTACCCTATACATACTCTTAGGGGTGATCACATGACTCAGACTCATCCAATCAGAGGGCCCCATCCTCCAGGCCACAGTGTTTCAGGAATAGGCACATGACCCAGTTTAGGCCAATCAGAGTCCTTCTTGGGAACTTTCCACTTGAGCTAAAAGAAAAGAGTATGTTTTCATTCTGTTATAGTCTTGAAAGGCCATATTTCCCAGTCTTTGGGAGGAAACCTACCTGGTGTAGAAGAGAATAAGGTGCAAAGAAAAGCAAAACCAAGCAAAAATGAGAATGTGTCACATCTCCAAAAAGCACCATTCACCTTGTAGTCTACCTTGTGCCCTACGGACTTCCACTCTCCTAGAATACCATATGAACAGTGCCCTCTGAAGCTATGCCACAAAGTCATATTAGAAAAGAGAAAAAAAGCAAGCATCAAATCATTTTGAATATCTACATCCAGACTCTCAGGACTGGGTTTCTATAGCTCGTTCTTCTATTCTATGAAATACTCAATAACCTGTCCAGTTTTATTAGCCAATTAACTCCACTTTCCTTCTTAGCTGGTTTAAGCAAAATTTCTTTCACTTGCAACTGAAAGAGTCCTTAATAATACAGACTTTCCATAACTTTGCAAAATGCTCTTACACAGATAATTTCATTTCACATAGTTATGGCACCTGTTTTATGGATGAGGAAACAAAGAGGTCAAGGATCTGTCTGCCACTGTAGTGGAGCAGAATTTTAAAAAACAGAGAAAAAGGGGAAAAATTATGAAAATTATATCTAGGATTTTCTCATGTGGTTTCAGTGAGTTTTCCTCCAGGGTATATACTGTGCCATATCTATTTGTCTCCAAATTCAGGCTCGGATTTGGGAAAAGAGCATTCCTATATCCTTATCCACTTACTGCTGATTCCAGCAAAGCATTCTTCATTCTTCCTCTGGATCAACTGCCTGAAGAGTAGCTCACTATTGACCTCCAATCATATTTACCAATGCTTTTTAATATTTAATACTTATTCAACACTTACTGTTCACTGCTCTAAGCACTGAATTTGTATTAACTCCCGTAATGCATGAGGACATAGAAGCACAGGAGATTATGTAATTTGCTGAGGTCACAATGCTAATAAGAGGAGGAGTGTGAATTCAAACGGAGGAAATCATACTTCAGAGTCTGTGCCTTTGTCTATGTGCTTATCACATGGTGCTCAGATAGTCTGCCTTAGACTCTTGAATATACTTTATGTCACTGTGTACTTGGGTGCCCTTTTTAATCCCTACTCTCATATTTTGGATCTGTATTTTCTACTGTATAATTTCTGTAGCCTGTGTACGTATGGAACCTGATTGCTCCTTTTTGGTTTTCCTAACTTGGCTCAATCTTCTTCTATCTAAACAAGAGACTACAGGTAAACTAATGCTCACTGCAACTGCCCACATCATATGTGCAGCACTTGATCCACAAGCTGACAATAGAAGATGGTTGGGCCAAATCTGAGCTGACCACGCATTGAACAAACATTGCCTAGCAGGAATGATTGAAGCACCCACAAGTAACAAAATCATCTCCAGGGCTGGGAGCTTACCTCAGCTGGTTAGAGCGTGGTGTTAAAACACCAAGATCAAGGTTTCAGATCTCTGCACTGGCCAGCTGAAAAAAAAAAAAATTGTCTCTAACATTTTCCTCTCTCTCTTTTTTTTTTCTATTGGACTTCTATCATATGAAGTGCCCCCACAGATAAAATTATTCTCCTTCTGAAATTTTTGAGGCTAGTTACCCGGTTTTACTCACTATATTTGCTGAATTGCACTACTTTTGCAAAGAGTTGACACATTAAAGATAAATTCTGGTAAACTTAAAAAGATAATTTATTTGAGTGATAACAAGTGCTGACAGTATAAAATAAAAACTAGAAAAGTATGCTTGTGACAGGCAGTCAGGACCATGAACCAAACATCTCAGAGACTCAACTGTCTCCGAGGTCCAAATGCTGGAATGAACGAACACCAATTTTTTTTTTTTTCTGTGATTCAGCCAGCTCATGATTCTAGGAAAATTCAATCAATTTATTTTGAGTGCCGTATCAGACTTTTAGCTGGGGAAGGGTAGGACACGTAAGTGACACTCAATTTGCCCACAGATGAAAAGAAGAAATCCCCCCCAAATTAAATTAAAATCAGTAAAATTAAGAATGGTTGTCAGTTGTTAAGCAGCCAAACGATAACAGAAATGTCTGCTCTACACTATTGACTTTAGAACCACAACATTGACCATGATTATTGGGTAATTTATTCTCAGTTTCAGAACCTACATTTAGTAGTACTTAGAAGGGTGCTTTTATTCAGAACTTTATGAAGATAACAAAAGGATTTATTGAGATTAAATGACTCAATATTTGGTAATGTTACCTAGATACACGTTAAAATGCAATGAACTGGAAATAATACATGGGAGGATCAGCCAACTGATTCATCTCACGTAGAACTTATGATAAGCCTGGAACAAGGAGACCACGGGAATGGTCTAGCCCAGAACAGGGTTTTCTCTCTGGGTCTCATCCTTTCTGCACTGGAATACCTATTTCTGTCTTATGGGCTCCACATCTTTGCTTCTGCGCTCATTTAAAATCACCACCTTTACCAGTTAATTATTGTCAAGGTTTGCCTTCTGTCAAAAATTCCATTACACTTTGGCTTTGTAACATGGCAGCTCTCTGCTTCTCTGACCTGAATTCTCTAGGTCTGTGGCTGTTTCCTTTGATGGCTACCTTCTCTTTACAGGATCAGTAATCTCTGGGTTACAGAGCTACCTTTTTAAAAGGGAATCACTTCTTGTTTGGCATAACAACTGAACACTGATTCTCCTTTGCAAAGAAACATGGACACCAATGCTCATTTCTGAACAAGACAATTCAAAGTCAGTCCTGGCTCACTCCCAGCCCTTGCACTGAGACCTTGAGGGTAGGTCACAAACATTACTTTTAAATATTTTAAGGGCTAGACTTTCTTCCTGGAAGTTATTGTACTAACAGAATCAGTGAAATAAATGAAAATCTGTCCTTCCTACTTCATGGTAAACCTGACCTTCCCTGGATGAGCAGAACATCATTTACTTCTCATACGTAACTATTAAGACAAATTTGATAACTAAACCTTTCTTGATTTTCAGAGATTAATGCTTTCTGGACTCTGTGCTATACCCATTTATTTATTCCTAAACTTTAGGCTTTTCTCTCTCTCCTTGAAAACTACCATTAGCCCTTAGAAATGCAGCTGCCTCCCTCATTAGCTCTCCCTTCCTCTCTCATACTCTTCTCCGTGTACTCACATGGGCCATGTTCTCCTCCACGTTTCAGAAACTCCCAACTAAGATGCTCATCAACTGCTTAGTCACCTTTACTACTGCCACTGTTTACTCTTCCAAGTTGCCCTTCATCACCTACCCAAGCTATTCAAAAATCGCTCTGCCAAGATATCCTATTCACACAGCTAAGACCAAGACAGCCATATCTTCCCACCCATCTCTGACTTCCCTGTCCTCCCTGGCCTTTAACTTCTGGCTACTTTCAATCCATCAATTAACAAAAATTTACTAATGTGCTTGTAGGATTTTACAAACTGTTCTGGGAATGCTATTCAGGAGAAAAGAATGATAATACATGGTTCTATCATCAAGTGTACTGCAATGGTATTTGGGATGATAACATAAATGGAAATGAAATTTAGATATAATATCTTTTAGTCTTCCTTTGTGGTGGTGCACGCCTGTCAGAGATATTCAGTGGAGGGAGGTAGATGGCTGATCTTGAGAATTTAATCCAGTGGTTTCCAAACATGACTGATAATTAGAATCATCTAGGGAGGTTAAAAAAAAGTACCCCAAATTACTAAATCAGCATCTCTAGGAATGGGCACTGCTATCTGTAACTAATACATATATTTTGTATATATAATAGATATCATATATACTATATGTATAGTATTTATCTGTATGTTTGTCTATATACATGTGTATATTTATTTATAATGTATGTATGTATATGTAGATGTAGATACTTCTATATACACACATACATTTTGAGTAAAAATAAATACCTAAGTGATTTTCATTATTACTCATGTTTATGATACAAAGTCTATTCCATTCTTATATGTTTTAAATCAAAGCCTAGAATTAATTGCAGAAAGGTTTAAGTGCCTTATCCAAAACACACACCTAGTTACTGACAAAGCTAGGAGCTAAAAGCAGGTTTCAAAGCAACTTGACATAGATTCCAAGTTGTTAGGTGGGAAGCCTTAGCTCATTGCATAATTAATCAGTGACCAATTTGTTCCCAAATTCTTATGTTAAGGCTCTCTTCCTTGAGATACCAAGGACATGGTTTTTTAACATCCACTAACAGTTTTACAAGCTGCCATTCAGTTACCTTACAGCCTGCTGCTTTAAGGAGACATTGGAGTTGTAATGTATGTTCAGTCTTCCCTTTTGTTAAAGAATTATCCATATTTTAAAAGTTAAAAAAAAAGAGAAAAATACCTTCAGGGTTGAAAAGACCTAACTTGACCTGCTGCAGGCGTGGACCCCTAATCAAGAACCGCCTGTGACCCCCTTTACTGAGGTGAGTCTCCCTTACTGGAATTTCCCTTTGACAGGATGAGTAGCAGATGTTCTTTTCCTTTCCAAAGCTTGGCAGGTCAGTCTCCAATCCATGGAGCCAGAATGCCTCACACGGGGCACCATTTTGTTGCACTCTCTTTGTCACCACTCTTCCTTTGGGTGATGGAGATGCAAAGGATTACTCAAAGCCCATTTCTTCTGAGCAGTGAAAAACCCTGAAGGGGTTAATTTCCTGGAACCCTCAAGAGAGAGGCATTCCTCCACAAGAAATTAACACCAGACTGGGGTTTTTTCTCAGTATTTATTCTCCAGGCCAGAAAGTTACAGAAAAGGAACACAGGTGGGGGCTAAGTATAGTTTAACAATAGAGGCTGGTAACATCAATGAAATAACAAAGTGACATTCCATAATGCAATTTGCAAAAGGTTAAGTAGACCCACCAACAAAAGCTTGTTCTTAGCAAATACTGTCTTTTCCTACAGCAGTTTCCTCAGTATGTTCACATAACAATGAAGTAACTTTAGGTTAACCTGCTCCAAGGCATCTATCCTTGAGCCAGCAATTTTGCTGTGTTACAATTATTTATCTACAACAGAGACTTTAGCCTGGGGAAAGTTTCCTGTCTTTTGCAAGCTTAATATTTCCATGTGTAATTTTAAAAAGTTAGGTTATACCTGAAACTACAGGGCTTTGGAAACTAGGCCCTGTGAAACATATTTGCTTTATAAATAGTATACTCCACAATGATGGGAAGATCTGGAACTCCAGCTGAACCTTGAATTATGTATGGATAGGTTTCATAAATGTGAGGAAAGGGTAAAATATTTTAAGGGAAGTTTCTTCCCACTTCTGCTCCTATACAACTTGTTTAAATTCAATGCATGTTTATAAAGGAGCTAGCACATACATATAAAGACAATAACATATAGAAGACATCAACCTGAACATAATGGGAGATATAAAAATCAACAAGCTACCATCCCTAAGGGAGAGCTTACCTTTGAAAGGATACTGCCTTTCAAAGTCCGTTTTAGCATGGGGACCCCCTGCTAAAATTTCCTGGGGAATTTTTTAAATATTCAAGTTCATTTCGTCTACAGCTCAGACTACTGAATCACAATTTCTGGAGATGAGACACAAAAATAAGTATTATTAACATGCTTCTCAGTTAATTCTTATGCACTGAAATAACAAAGTGACATTCCATAATGCAATTTGCAAAAGGTTAAGTAGACCCACCAACAAAAGCTTGTTCTTAGCAAATACTGTCTTTTCCTACAGCAGTTTCCTCAGTATGTTCACATAACAATGAAGTAACTTTAGGTTAACCTGCTCCAAGGCATCTATCCTTGAGCCAGCAATTTTGCTGTGTTACAATTATTTATCTACAACAGAGACTTTAGCCTGGGGAAAGTTTCCTGTCTTTTGCAAGCTTAATATTTCCATGTGTAATTTTAAAAAGTTAGGTTATACCTGAAACTACAGGGCTTTGGAAACTAGGCCCTGTGAAACATATTTGCTTTATAAATAGTATACTCCACAATGATGGGAAGATCTGGAACTCCAGCTGAACCTTGAATTATGTATGGATAGGTTTCATAAATGTGAGGAAAGGGTAAAATATTTTAAGGGAAGTTTCTTCCCACTTCTGCTCCTATACAACTTGTTTAAATTCAATGCATGTTTATAAAGGAGCTAGCACATACATATAAAGACAATAACATATAGAAGGCATCAACCTGAACATAATGGGAGATATAAAAATCAACAAGCTACCATCCCTAAGGGAGAGCTTACCTTTGAAAGGATACTGCCTTTCAAAGTCCGTTTTAGCATGGGGACCCCCTGCTAAAATTTCCTGGGGAATTTTTTAAATATTCAAGTTCATTTCGTCTACAGCTCAGACTACTGAATCACAATTTCTGGAGATGAGACACAAAAATAAGTATTATTAACATGCTTCTCAGTTAATTCTTATGCACAGTGAATTCTGAGAAATATGGTAGAGGAAAATAAAGACAAAAAATGGCACAAATGATGATTAAAAT
>NW_007726759.1:330996-361004 GCF_000696425.1 Galeopterus variegatus
AAGCATATGAGAAGAGCATACTCTAGATACCCAGGGACACAGTGCCTGACTAAGCCTGAAGCTTGATATCAGAGAACATCTTCCTCTTTAACCACTTACTGCCAGGTGAGCAAGCATCAAGTAAAAGTAACAGTGGAATTTTTACAGCTAGAAGAGTGGAAAGAAACAGATTCACTTGTGCACAGTACAAAAGAAGACCCCAAACCAAGGGGGAAGTAAACATTGAGAAAATAACCTTTGGCATACCAGCCCATATACTGAGCACTAGAGAAATTAATAGAAAAATTTGAAGCTTGGGAACACTGAGGGTAACTGTAGCAACAACATACCTCAAATGCAGCCCAACTTCTGACCAAGTCAGCACAAAACCCATACTAAAGGCTTACCAGAAGCAAAGGTGCACTCATCTCCAAACATAAAAAATATTTTCCTCATTGTCTACCGTCCTACAACAGGTCTTGCTTTCAACAAAAGATTAAGAGGCCTTAAATAAAATAAGTAAAAAACCCACTCTGAAAACACAAAGCAATCATCAGAACCAGACTCAGATATGACACAGATGTTGGAACTCTTAGATTTAAAATAACTTTTTTAATATGTTAAAGGCTGTAATGGAAAAGTAGACAACAAACAATTTCAGACAGGTAAATTCAGCAGAGATGGAAACTCTACAGAAGAATCAGATGGACATGCTAAAAATGGAAAACACGGTAAGAGATGAGAAATAACCTCTATGAGCTGATCGGTAGACTCAACACAACCAAGGAAAGCATCAGTGAAAATCAATAAAAATGTCAACCAATAGAAATCACACAAACTTAAACATAAATAGGAAAATAAAGCAAGAAAACAAAACAGAGCACCCAAGAGCTGTAAAACAATATCAAAGTAGTCTAACAAATGCCAAACTGGAATTAAGTAAAAGAGAAATGAGGGAATGATGCAGAAGTAATATCTAAAGATAAAATGGACAAGAATTTCCTAAATGTAAAGAGACACAAACAAACTGATCTACAAAGCACAAAGAACACCCGGCAAGGTGTATACACACACACACACACACACACACACAAACACACACAAGAAAACAAACTGAAAAACAAAAACAAAACCACACCCAAGCAGCTTATATTCAAACTGCTGAAAACCAAAGACAAAGAGAAAATTTTGAAGGCAGCCAGAGGGAAAAAAAGACATACTACCTATGGAGGTACAATGATAAAAAGAAACTTTAAAGAAGAACGAAATATTGACATATTCTCAAAGTGTCTTCTTTAAAATATTTGCAGAATATTTATTAATTCAAAATATTTATTAATTAAACATGTATTATTTATTAATTTTAACATATATCCATAAATTCTTCAACACTTTTTCTCCCAGAAACTTAATTCCCTTTCCCTTAAATGAACTTAGTGTCTCACTTATTAACACACTTCTAATGAACAGAATATGAATAGAGAAAAATCACAAATTTATAGTGAAGAAACCTGGGAGTTATCACCTTAACCAAGTGATCAAGGTTATATCACCAGTAGACATAGGATGCAGGGAGAAGGGCATATCACTCCTGTGGCACTTTCCCCCAAAATCCACAACCTCAGTCTAAGTATGAGAAAGCATCAGACAAATCCAAACTAAGCAATATTCTACAAACACCTGAACAGTATTCTGAGATAATATCAAGGTCATGAAAGACATGAAAAGGCTGAGGAACTGTCACAAACTATAGAAGACCATGAAGATATGATAACTAACTTCAATGAATTATCTTGGGTTGGGTCATTGAAAAGAAAAAAAATGACATTAGGAGAAAAATAGAAAACTGAAATAAACAGTAATTTAGTTAATATTATTGTGTCAATACTAATTTCTTACTTTTGCTCATAGTACTATGTGTATATAACATGTTAACTTTGGGGGAAGCAGGATGAAGGGTATATGGGAAAGCTTTGTACTATCTTTGCAACTCTTATATAAACTTAAAATTATTTCAAAATAAAAAGTTAAAAAATTTCAAAATAAGGTAATGTAAGTGCCATAAGAAAAACACAGGATGCTCTGGCAGAAGACTTTTCATGGAGAGCTTCCTGGAGGTGGTAATATTTGAGATGGTCGAAGTTTAAGAGATGGGATGGCAGAAAGAACCTTCCTTCAGAATGTCCCCTCTACTGACAAACACATCTCTCTTTACTCCCATTTGTTCTGTTCTCTTTGTGTCTTTCTTTAGACTCCTTCTCAATTATGTTCCAGATAGGAAATTCTACCTCCCTTGTAACTGGATTTATGCTACCAGGTTAAGCTGTTACAGAAGATTTCTGGGGAGAGATATACGTCAAAAGCATGTGCCTATCTGCGTAATTGAATTCTCGGTCTGCTTCACGTTGCAAAGGTGAAACTTTTGACAACAGACTTACTGGTGTAACTGTGAAGGTCACTGGCTATGATATTCGTTCTGATAATGTACATTTAAGCAACAATGTCTTTTTTTTTTTTCTGTTGGAGACAAAAATCCTCCCTGGTGAATGAGATTTGGACAAATAATAAGAATTGCACACCTTGAACAAGTATTCCTGGAAGATTAAGGATTTCCTTTCATTATAAAAATTTCAAGAAAGCATGACAAAGAACTGACTGGTCAAAACAAAAAAACTTTTACAATCCTGTGTTTCGACTCAACATTCATTCATTCACTCATTTATTTATTCAGTCAACATTCTTTGTGAGTTTATTTTGTGCCAGATCAGGAGATACAAGTTCGATTAAGTTATAAGGATCATCTCTGAAGAGTTGTCAGTCTAGTGAAGTTCAAAGACATGTTCCAGAATTCTGCTGACTCACTGATCTGCCTGTATAACTTCTATAATGGCCCATTAAAAGGATTATTGTACATTAGCTTATGTAATTATATGCAAGTATGTTAGAACCCATACCAATTTTTTAAATATTTAATTTTTGGAAGATGAATTCAAAATTCTTAGGGTCAAAGGCTGTGTCATATCTTGAGTAAAATCGAAGTGGCAGGAGTCTAACATACTTGCATATAATCGGGTCAACTGCACTTTTTCTCTTCCAAAATCAAATTCCTAATAACCTGACATATTTCATTTACATTTGATTCATTTTGAAATATTATGCATCCTTGGTAAGAATAAATCTGGTTGTTGAAAGATCTAGGTGCCTCTCTTCCAAAATCAAATTCCTAATAACCTGACATATTTCATTTACATTTGATTCATTTTGAATTATTATGCATCCTTGGTAAGAATAAATCTGGTTGTTGAAAGATCTAGGTGCCTATTTGTGGTCTCCAAAAGGCATCATAATATCCATTTACTTTATTTTTTCAACATCTAAAAGTTTACCCACAAAGTTTCATGAATTCAAAGTGAACCATTTGGGTAATTTGCCTGGTCAAAACCTTAGATCTGTATATTGGGTGAGCTGCCTAATCTAACAAATTCAAAGAAATTTTGAGCATAGATATGTATATGACATATTATCCCAGACATTCTATCAGACCTACTACTAAAATTTCTTGGATCATTTCTTCTAGATGAAAATTTTTGAACAGCATAACCCTGTACTTCCTTTAACTAAGACTTGTCTAATCATCTCAAGGAAACTCTTATTAGGCTCTTTCTGTGTATATAGGTATATATCCCTTGGGCAACTTTTTTGATCTTCTGAACATAGGTACCTAATAGTTTAAAATTACTTTTCACTAACTGGGAAAATAACTTTTAAAAGAGATTATACTAGAGGAATATGTTCATTTTCTAAGAATTTATTTGGAAGCAGATATTTCTTATTTTAAGAAGGCAAATTTTACATACCTTGCATAGTAAGTATAAAGCTCACTGATTTGCAGTCAGGGACCTCTTTTGAAATTTACCATCTCTAAGACTCTAAACCTCTCCTAAGTAAAATTAAAAGAATAACATATGTGGAATCACCATAACTTAAAAACACCACATAAAAACGATAATTTTGTATTATTAGTGCACATACTATTAGCTTTCATTCATCCATTCATTCAACAAACATTTTATTTAAAACTCTTATTTAGAAACTCTACATAATTTTCTTCAAGTGGCATTTTCTAACTTTTTCCTACCTACCAGACAATCTGTTCATCTCTATAGCTCCATAATTTAGCTCACGATTTGGAACAGAGCAAGTACTCAATAAATATTTATTGAGTGATACCAGAGAATCTTAGCTTCCTACTCTCTTCTTCTTCTGACAACTAGCATTTTCTAAATTATGTTGTGTTAAAGTTACTCAGTAGCTCCAGTTTTACTTCACAATGACCTGTACTCTTAAAGAGAACATTTTCACATTGAAGCAGTTTAAACTGGCCATCATTATTAAGGTAATTAATAGGCATTCATACTTTGAATTTTATATTCTCATTCTAATGCCTTCTTTTTATTTAAAATTTAATCATGAAAGGCCCACCATATGTTTAAAAGCCAGTACGATTGTTTTGATAGGGAGAGACCGGTGCTCCCTCTGCTGGTTCTGCTGAGAAAGATGATAACCGGAAAATCCTTTGCAGCATCAAACTGACATTTCAGGCAAAGAAGGCTTGCCCACCAAAGGATGGGTTTAAAATTCTGGGATGCTACATTATGACTGAGTTTACTATAAAACCTGAATTGAACTAAAACACCACACTAATACTCGCGAGACATCATGGAAAGAAATATCTTAAATTAATTAAAGGTTAGAAAAGCAGTTATTTTAAAAAATGAAACGTAGGAGAATAAGACAGGAAAAAACATAAAATAAAACTTTCAGCTTCTCTTAAAATGAGGAGTGCACAAAATAATAAAAACAGTTTTTTCTTGGTGTGAATAGTTGTTAACTTTGCAACTACAAAATATTATGTGTATAAGGTATTTTAAAGTTGCAATGTACATTAGTGAACATGATACATTATATATATGATTTTAAATCTTTAAAGAGTTGAAAATCCTTCAGAATATGCCTTAACTGTTTTCAAATCAGTTCTGGAAGTCTTCCCATATCCAATTACAAGATAAAAATTGGTATGAATTAAAATCTATTAAAACCTTCTCTCATGATTAGGTACAAGCTTTGTATGTAGGCTCAACATGTCTTCCCTTTAAGTCTTCAAATAGACTTTGCTAAAATCTTGGCATTTCAAAAGACTTGAAGTAACATGAGCACTACAGTAAAAATTTGCACAGTAACAGAAAGAACATGAGACTGAAATCAAAGACCTTTTGCTGATTCTAATTTTTGGCCACATCATCTCCTTTGCTTTGTGGTATTTATCCACAAGACCATTCTGAGTTTCTGTAGGCAATGCAAAAATATTTTTAGCATCTCCGAAGTGATACAATATACATGCTCCCAGGAAACACAAAAATTTTTGGAAAAAATATTTTATCAAGTTAAAACTATATAAGATGAACTCAATTACCTTATGATGTGATGAAAGAGCTTGATTGGCTTTCCAATTTGCCATTTTAATGCTCTTTGTTTATCCAGCTGTAAGCACCACTGAGCAAACGAGCAGCAGCAGTTTCCAAGATTTTACAGTAATAGCAAATTATGAGGTAAAAACTTACAATTAAAAAAATTTTACCCATAAACTTAAATATTTTCTGAGTATTTGGGAAAATACCAACTTGGTTAAATTTTGTAGCAATACCACAGTGTTCTGTTGGAGGCTAGTCTGAGAACCATGTCTCATTGGATTCAGACTTTGATTTTCTCAATCATCTTTCCTTCCATTGCTGCCTTAAAATAGAATCCACAGATATTGTCATACAAGAAATGAAACTGCACGGAATTGCTTCTCATTTTATTTTATACTTTAGTGAAAATGAATTAAATCAAGCAGCAGTGGACTGGCTCAAAGGTGGCAGAGTATGAGAGAAACAGACACTGGTCACCATACAGGTGGGTAAGAGGAAACCAGCTGAACCTTAAAGATCTGGTAAAGGTTGAGTGTGGGCTAGTGAGACAGAATAGAAACCTTGGCAGCCCCAGAAACGAAAGGAGCTGGTACTCACTCTCAGGCTCTTGTCCATGGACCTCCATGAGGTGCTTATGAGAAATATGGGGGCACAGGAGATAACCAGAAAGAGCTCCTCTAGGTAATACAAGCCAGGATGAGGGGAACAGCTGGAGCTGTGGGAAAAGAATGAACTCTAGCCACCCTGCCCAGACCGTACTCTCATAAAGAGCAAAAGCCTTAAGCCTCTGTGAGAGGGGCAGAAAACCCTTTCACTCAGGCATTGGTAAAGACCCATTGCTGATGGAAGAATGTAGAAGAAAAAAACCTCTACTCCTAGAGGAAAGCCAGGAAACAGTCCTGGGCCTACCCCCAGGATCCTATTATAATATCATCAGAAGTATGTCAATGTCAGGGGAAGGCCAGGAAATTCTCTGCTGCACCAGGACATCAGAGAACTCACCCCCTTCCTTCACCACCACTTATCCTCACCACCAATATACATTTATCATAACAGCCAGAAATTTTATTCCTAGGTATTTACCCAAGACAAATGAAAACTTATGTTCTCATAAAACCTGCACACATTTATAGCAGCCTTATTCATAATTGCTAAAAACAACCTAAATGGAAACAACCTAAGCATCCAACAACTGGTGAATGGAAGACAAACTGTGTCACAGCCATTCAGTGGAATACTACTCACCAACAAAAGGGAATAAACTACTGTTACATGCAACAATATGCAGGAATCTCAAATGCATTATGTTAAGTGAAAGAAGACAGACATAGAAGACTATGCAACTGTTGCTTCTCTTCTTATGATATTCTAGAAGGGCAAAACTATAATGACAAAAAAAGAGTTCAGTGGTTACCTAGAGGTGGAAGGAGAGGAGATTGACTTAAAAGAGGCACAAAAGAACTTTCGGGGGGATGTAAACGTTCAATATCTTAATCGTAGCAATGGTTACATTCCTCTATACACTTGTCAAGTCCATAAACGGTGAATTTTATTGTATTCATATAAACGTTTTGTTTTGTTTTGTTCGGCAGCTGGCCAGGATGGGGATCCAAACCCTTGACATTGATGTTATAACACTGCCCTCTAACCAAACTAAGCTAACCAGCCAGCCCAGAATTTTATTGTATTTAAATTGTACCTCAATAAACCTGACTAAAAAAAAATCAAGAGATATATATTTAGCCTCATTTCTGTCATAGTCTGAGTGATCTTGAAAAAAATTTAGTTAACTTTAACCAGTTTTTATGAAGTACCTACTACGTGCCAGGCCATGTTACATTAAAGAGGTAAATTAACTGTGGCCCTCTGTAACACACAGAGTAATAAAATACTTTAAAAAATATCTTGGGCAATTTATGAATTGAACATAAAATCCCAATGCAAAAGCAAAATATTTAAAATTATATGGCAATGAATTACATCATTTTAGAATTTGTGGGTTACAACTCAACAGTTTTTTAGAGGAAAATTTATAACCTAAAAGACATTATTGAGTAATAATAAAGATTGAAAATATATGTATCAAATGCTTAATTCAAAAAACAAACAAAACACTTTAAATAAACAAAAGGAAGGGAAGATATAAGAACAAAATAAACTGTGCATTAAAGTAAACTTAATAGATTAAGTCAATGGATTTCTTTAGTGCACAAATATTTCTGAGTCTTTGGTATATAATATGTATTGTAATCACCAAGTGATTATAGTTTGCATCATTTCCTAAATTAATTGGACCCTAAACGGTGTGTGTGAGTGTGTGTGTGTGTGTGTGAGATTTTAATACCTGCCTTACATCTTATAATCCATAGGAGAAAATTTAGCAAACACTGGTCTACGAGCTTAATTAAATCATTTAACTTTTCTTAGCTCCAATTTACCTCTCTAGAAAAAAACTGAAATTAATTTCTCTCCTCATCTCTATTCCTCAAAATCTAGTTGGTTGTGCAGAGGGAAGAGGTCCATAAATTCAATATGATAGATCCACAAATAAAGATGCCTAAAGTGGCTAGGATGTCAGCAGGAGGGTGGGATAGGACTCTCCAGTGTTCGTCCCCTCGCAAAAACATCAACTTGATCAACTATCCATGCATGAAAATACAATCACAAGCGCTATAGAAACCAGGTGAGAGATTACAGCACCAAGGCATAACACAAAAATAAGAAAAGATGCATTGATGATTATAGAAAGGACAGTTTTACATTATCCATGTCGGCCCTCCCCCTCTCCCAAGGAGAGAGATACCCTTCAAGTGGGGGAAGGAGAGGAAAGTAAGTACTGAACTTTGCCTTGGACCTCAACACCAAGTCTGCCCCAGTAATACACATGAACAAGCATGCCCGCATGGCCCCATACTCCAGACTGGTACCCAAGTACTGAGCTTCTAGACCCACTCCTGCACCAGGCTTGATCCTACAGCCCAGGGCTACAAGCCTGCCAGGTAGAATGCATTTCTGGGCCACCCCACCACCAGGCCAACCCCCAGGGGCCCCAGGTCCCAGACCACCCCCTGCACCAGTCTGACCCCCAGAGCCCTATCCACCAGGCCAGCACACGTGGACCTAGCCTCTAGGCCAACCTCTGTGAATACAAGCTCCAAGTCTGCCCAGTGCCAGGCCAGCCCTTGTAGCCCCAGGCTCCAGGCCAGTGTGGGTGGACTGAGACTCTAAGCTCTCTCTGGCACTAGGTAACATCACGCAGCCTTAGGCTCTAGGACTGCCCTAGCACCAGGCCAACCCCAGTGACCCAAAGCTCCACAGTGCCCAAACACCAGGTAGGCCCTAGCAGTAGACAGGCAGACCCAGTCTTCAAGCCCATGTCAGTGCCAGGCAAGCCCCCACAGAATTAGGCTTTAAACTTGTCTATGGCTAGCCTCAGTGGCTCCAGTCTCTGGACCATTTCCAATACCTGATCAGCCCAGGCTGGCCCCCATGGTTCCTGGTTTCAAGTCTGCCTTAGCACCAGACCATCTCCTACATCTTTAGTCATCAAGCTGGCATCCACACACTCAGCCTCAAGCTAGCCCCTGCAGATAAAAGATCTAGGCCAATCCACCATCAAGCCAGCCCCTGTGGCCCCAGGCTTCAGGCCCGGCCCAGCTCCAGGTCAGCATTTTTGGCCTCAGACACCAGGTAGGAACCTGTGGACACAGAGCCAAGCCTACCCAGGGCCAGGATAGTCCCTACAGCCCCATCCTCCAGGCCAGCCTCTGAAACCCCATGCTCCAGCATACCTAGGGTCCAAGTCTATCCCAGTAGACCCCAGCACTGGGCCAGCCTTCATGGAGTCAGGCGCCAGGATCACTCCTGTGTATCCAGGTCCTAGGCTGGCCCCAAAGGCCCTGGGACCCAGGGAAGCCCTAGAGAATCAATCCTTGAGGCCAGCACCTGCTCACCTAGCCTTCAGACCAGCATAAGTGGATACAGCCTCCAGTCTGGTCCCCACAGAATAACGCTCCAGGTAAGCCCCAGTGGCTTCCGGGACCCAGGGAAGCCCTAGAGAATCAATCCTTGAGGCCAGCACCTGCTCACCTAGCCTTCAGGCCAGCATAAGTGGATACAGCCTCCAGTCTGGTCCCCACAGAATAACGCTCCAGGTAAGCCCCAGTGGCTTCCAACAGTAGGCTAGAACCCATAATCCTAGACTCCAGACCAACCCCTGCAGACAAAGGCTTCACTCCGGACCCTGCAATGGGCTGGCCCCAGCCTCCAGAGGACCTAGGATCCAAGTCTGCTCTAGCAGACCCAGGGTCCAAGCTCATGCCAGTAGACCCTAGTGCTAAGTCAAACCTCATGGACTAAGACTCTAAAACTACAACTGCAGACCCAGGCTCCAGTCTCATTCTAGTGGTCTCAAGTGCCAGGCCCACCCCAGTGTCAGACCAGCCCCTGTAGACTTGGGCTCAAGGCCCACCCCAGTGCCAGATCAGCTTCTGTAAACCTGGGCTTCAGGTGGGCCCCTGAGGGTACAGGCTTTAGGTCCAACTCAACAAGTGCACCTCTTTAGATCCAGGCTTCTGGTCAAACCCCAAAGATCCAGGCACTAGGCCAGCCCACCTGCTGATCTAAGCATGACGTCAGCCTTCCCAAGGACTCTAGTAGCAAGCTCACCCTTGGATCACACCAGATGGTCTTCCCAGAATCTCTGGATGGGTCAACTGGTGAAGTGCTTTGCCAGATAACAAAACTAAGAGTTGGTTTTTTAAAAAGGTAAACAAAACCAACAAGCATCTAGCTAAACCAACTAGGAAAAAAGAGAGAGAAAACTCAAAATCAAAAATGAAAGAGGATACAATGACAACTGATGTCATAGGAATTTAAAAGATGGTAAGAGACTACTATAAACAAATTGGATAACCTAAAAGAAATGGATAAATTCCTAGATGTATACAATCTACCAAAACTGAATCACACAAAAATAAAATATCTGAATAGAGCAATAATGAGTAAAGAGATTGAGTCAGTAATAAAAAGTTTATCACTCTAAATGTCAATCAATTGCAAGGCCAAACCATGCCCCAGGGTTTTCTTGGAGTTCAGACGTGTTTTATTTGGGTTACTGAAGCAATCCCTCATTTCTGGGAACCTTATTTTTTGGATCTAAATCTTAAGCATAAATTCACAGAAAGCTGTCACAGAAAAAAATGTCTATGTTCAGTTTACTTGAACCTCAAAACACTGTAGTATGTGCAATTGGTCTTAGACAAATGCTTCATTTTAGAAGTTGTATTATTACAGAACACATGGGTTATGTAGGGGAGAAAAAGTAATATCCTTTCCTCGCCCATCACAAGGTTCTTGGCTGATATCACTATAACAAAAGGCAGATTAACAAGAGAAAAGCATAACGAATTTATTTAATATAAGTTTTACATGACATGGAGCCTTCAGAAATGTAGACTCAAAGACTCAGGGAAAACCGCATATTTTTTTTTTCCTTTTTGTCTTTTTTACTGACTGGAAATGGGATCGCAACCCTCGGTGTTGCGCCCACACCGTGCTCAACCAATGAGCGGGAACCGGTCTCCACATGGGATCCGAACCCTAGGCGGGAGCGCCACTGCGCTCCCAGACGGCGCACTCTCCAGTGCGCCACCGGGCCGGCCCGAAATATCCCAATTTTTAAAGAAGAAATAATACCAATTATTCTTAAACTCTTCCAAAGAATTGAAGAAGAGGAAATACCTCCAAACTCCTTTATAAGGCGAGCATTACCCTGATACCAAAGCCAAAGATACTACAAATAAAGTTTCAGGCCAATGTTCTTCATGAACATAGATACAAAAATTCCCAACAAAATAGCAAACCATACTCAACAGCACATTAAAAGGATCATTTACCATAATCAAGTAGGATTTATCCCAGAGATGCAAGTATGTTTAACATGTGCAAATCTGTAAAAGTGATACACCATATTAACAGAATGAAGAACAAAAACCATATGATCATCTCAACAGATACCAAAAAAACATTTGACAAAACTCAACATTCTTTCATGATTAAAAACTCCCAACAGATTAGGTATAGAAAGAATGTTACACAACACAATAAAGGCTATATATGACAAACTCATAGCTAATGTCATACTCAACATTGAAAAGTTGATAGCTTGTCTTCTAAGGATGCCCACTATTCAGACAAGGATGACCACCATTGCCACTTCTTGTCAACATAGTACTAGAAGTCCTAGCCAGGGCAAGTAGGCAAGAGAAAGAAAGAAAAAGCATACAAATTGGAAAAGAGGGAAGTTAAATTGTTGCTGTTTGCAGATGACATAATATTATATATAGAAAACCCTAAGCATGCTACCAAAAAAATGTTAGAACTAGTAAACAAATTTAGTTAAGTTGCAAGTTGCAAAGTCAACATACCAAAATGGGTAGCATTTTTATACACTAAAAACAAGCTATTCAAAGAAGAAATCAAGAAAATAATTCCATTTGCAATAGCTAGAAAGAAAAAAAAAAGCTAACACAAAATAAATTTGGAAATACATTTAACCAAGAAAATGAAAGTCCTGTACACTGAAAACTATAAAATGTCAACCAAAAAACATTGAAGACACAAATAAATGGAAGGGCATTCCATGTTCATGGAATAGGAGTATTAATATTGTTAAAATGTCCATACTATCAGACTGGCCTGTGGCTCACTTGGGAGAGTGTGGTGCTGACAACACCAAGTCAAGGGTTAAGGTCCCCTTAGTGGTCATCTTAAAAAAAAAAAAAGTCCATACTCTCCAAAAGTAACCTCAATGTTCAATGCAATATCTATCAAAATTCCAATGACATTTTTCACAGAAATAGAGAAAACAATTCTAAAATTTGCATGAAAACATAAAAGACCATGAATAGCCAAAGCAATCTTGAGCAAAAGGAACAAAGCTGGAGCCATCAAACCACCTAGCTTCAAAATATACTACAAAGTTATAGTAATCAAAACAGCATGGTACTGACAGACACATAGATCAGTGGAATGGAATAGAGAGCCCCCTCAAAATTCATACATTATTGTTAATTGATTTTCAATAAAGTTGCCAAGAACACACAATGGGGAAAGGACAATCTCTTCCATAAACAGCATTTAGACCACTGAATGTAAAAGAATGTAGAAGAATGGAATTAGACCCTTATTTACCATTATGTACAAAAGCCAACTCAAAATGAATTAAGGACTTAAATGAAATATCTGAAACTGTAAAACTATTAAAGAAAATATAGTGGAAAAGCTCCATGGCATTGGTCTGGGCAGTGACTTTTTAGAAATAGACCCAAAAGCACAGGCAACAAATTCAAAAATAGGTAAATGGGATTACATTAAACTAAAAAGCTTCTGCATAGCAAAGGAAACAATCAACAAAGTAAAGAGTTAACCTATGGAGTGAGAGAAAATTTTTGCAAACCATACTTCTGATAAGGGATTAATGTCCAAAATATATGAGGAGCTCACACAACTCAAAGTAAGAAAATAAATAACCTGATTTAAAAATGGGAAAAATATTTGAATAAACATTCTCAAAAGAATACATACAAATAACCAACAGGTATATGAAAAATGACCAACATTACTAATCGTTAGAAAAATACAAATTAAAACCACAGTGGTATATCATCTCATACCTGTTAGAATAGCTATTATCAAAAAGAAAAAAAAAATAAGTGTCAGTGAAGATGTGGAGAGAGGGGAACTCTTGAACACTGTTGGAAGGAATATAAATTAGTAAAGCCTTTATGGAAAACAGTATAGAGGTACCTCAAAGCACTTGAAATAGAACTCCATATGATCCAGCAATCCCACTTCTGGGTATGTAGCCAAAGGAATTGAAATCAGTATGTTGAATAGTTACCTGCATTTCCATGTTCATTGCAGCATTATTCACAATAGCCAAGACATGCGATCAACCTAAGTCTCCATCAACAGATAAACAGGTTAAAAAGTGAAATGTCAGGAACAGAAAAAAATTACTGCATAATCTCATTTACATGTAGAAACTAAAAAAGTTGAACTCAAAGAGTTAGAGATTAGAATGGTGGTTCCCAGGGGCTGAGCGGGTTGGGGAGTGGGTAAGGGTGGAGGGATGTTGGTCAAAGGATACAAAATTTCAGTTAGATAGGAGGAATGAGTTCAAGAGATCTATTGTACAATAAGGTGACTATAGTTTATAACAATATATTGTGTCCTTGAATATAGGCAAGAGAGTGGATTTTAAGTGTTCTCACCAGAAAAAAAAAAAATATGTGAAGTAATGGATATGTTAATTAGTTTGACTTAGTTATTCCTATGCATTCACATATACATATTTCAAAAAAATTTTTGAGTATGAAAAAATAAAAATAAATAAATAAATAGTTACATAAAGCAACAAAGAGAAAATATTTGAAATGAGTTAAAAATTAATAGCTTCATTATATAAAAAGTTTCAACAAATAAGAAGAAAAAGATAATCCACTAGAAAAGTGGGAAAAGAGAAATGATTTGGGGATTCACAGGAAATAAGGATCAATTATATTTATATATTTTTTAAAAGTTTTTTTAAAAGGAAATAAAAGCAATGCTGATAGACTCCAGTTCACTCAAATCAGAAACACTTATCAGGCACCTGAGAATAAGTACACTTCAAATGGGCTGAATTTGGTCTGCTTCCCTAATCACAACTTTCCCAACTTGTGAATTCAATGTTGTTAGCCCTAAATAACAGCCACGCTACCACTATTATTTTTAAAATTCCAACTTGTTATTTCTGGCATCATTGTTAGCAAGATACCAAGTAAATTGAGCAGTACCATTTTAGCTAAGCTGGTTCTACTTATTTAAGAAATTGACTTAAAAAACAATCTTTAACATGAGGCTAACTGAAACACTGAATGGGTGCTGCTGCTTCTCAGAAAAAAATATCTGGGAACAAGGTGATAAAGTCATATTTATTTTAATGTGATCCTGACATGCTTAAAAAAGGAAAAAAAATAGAAAAACCATTTACTTTCTAACAGAAATGGCTTCATAAGACTAAAAAGATTTGGTAATAGTCCATGAGAAACTGGTGATCATCAACAGTCAGTGTCTAGTTTGCTAGTTAATGAGGTGAGAAGAAACCAAGAGTGGTTAATAATCCCACAAACTGATCATAATCAAATCATTACAGTGTTAATTATGGGATTAAGGGGATTGTACCATGAAAATAAGAATAAATATAAAATCACTGCTTTTGTCCTACATATGTTAGGATAAAGCTTATTTTCTAAAGTTAGATGGGGTTCCAAAAGATGGCATTTTCTTCAGCAGAAATTTCTTTTCCAGAAAAAATATCAAGATGAGTGGGTGTAATGATAGCACCTGTATTACTCTGTTTCTGTTGATTATAACAAAACATAAGGAACTGGGTAATTTGTAAGAAAATTAAATGTATTGCTTACAGTTTCTGAGGCTGGAAAGTCCAAAGTCCAGGAAACACATCTGGTGAGAGTCTTAGTATTGGTGACAGTGACAGCAGAATATTGCATTGTGAAAATCATGGAGCAGAGAAAGCAAGAGATCTTAACCTCCTTGTTCACTCTCGTTTTAATGCCCTCAGAACCATGCCCCTGACCACCATTTTTAATCCATTCACTACAGCATGGTCCTGCAGTCTAATCACCTCTTCAAGGCCCCACCTTTCAATTACCATCATAGGATTTCCCACCCTCAGCAGTTACAGTGGGGATTAATCCTCAGTGAGGTTGGGGGAGCATCCAATCTACAGAATTCTACCTCTAACCCCCCAAACTCATGTCTTTTTCACACACAAATGCATTCATTTCTTCCCCAAAATCTTGTTTCAACTCAAAAGTCCAAAGTTCAAAGTCCCATCTGTGAAATCAAAACAAGTTATATACTTTCAAAATACAATGGTGGGACAAACATAGGATACATATTCCTGTTCAAGAAGGGAGAAAAAGGCCAAAAGAAAGGGGAACAGATTCTGAGCAAGTCCAAAACCCATCAGAGCAGGCATTAAATCTCAAAGCTGGTGAATCATGTCCACTGACTCCATGCTCAACATCTTCCACATGCTGGTGTGGGGGTTGGGTCCCCAGGTCCTTGGGCATCTCCACTTCTATGGCTTTCTTGGTCTCAGGTGATGCTTTAGTTCTTGCAGACAGGTGTTGCACACTGGTAGCTCCACAATTCTAGGGTTTCCATGGCAGTCCCATCTCACGGCTCCACTAGGCATGGTGCTGATGGAGTTTTTCTGCTGCAATTCTGACCCCACATTTCCTCCTGGCACCACTCTAGCAAAGACTCTAGGCAGTGAATCTGCCCCTGTGAAAGATCTTTTCCTGGGCCCCCAGGCTTTCTATACATCCTTTGAAATTTGGGTGGAGATTCCTAAGCCTCCACAACTCTGCCATTCTGTGAGCCTGAAAACTTAACCTGTGTGGATGTCTCCAAGGCTTCCTTCTTGTATTTTCCAAAGCTGTGGGTCCAGCCATACCTGGGGCCAATTTAGCCACCCCTGGAGCAGCCAAAGTAACTGGGGTGCTGGTGCTAGAAGCACTTTCCCAAGCAAGGTGACCCTGGGCAGCAAGCCCATGGAGGACACATTGGACCTGTTTCTCAAGACCATTCTGTCTCTCTGGGCCTTTCAGCCTGAAATAGTGTTGTCCCCAGAGGCTTCTGCAATGCCTTCAGGGCTTTTTTCCCATTCTCTTGATAATCTCTTTCTTTTATACTAATGCTCTTAGTACCATTTGCCTTTTTCTTCTGAAAATGCTCTCTGCTTCTCTACCACATGGCCAAGTTGCAAATTTGCCAAATCTTTATGCTCTGCTTCCCTTTTATATTCTCACTTTACATCATGCCTTTGCTGCCATAACTCAGCAAAGGTTGTTACAAGTAGCCATGCAGCTTCCTGAATTGTTTTGCTGCTTAGGAATTTCTCCTACCAGATACTCTGGTTCACAACTCTTAAGTTCCAACTTCTATGAAGTCCTAGGGCATGGACACAATGCAGCCAAGTTCCTTGCCAGTTCATAGCAAGGGTGATCTTTGCCCCAGTTTCCAAAAAGCTCCTTCTTATTTACATCTGAGATCTCTCAGAATGGCCTTTACTGTCTATATTCCTATGAGCATTCTGCTCACCACCATTTAACCAGTCTCTAAAGACATTCTGAACTTTCCCTGGTTTTCCTATCTTCTAAACTTTCACCAGCATCTAGGCTTTTTCTATACTGTTCTTCAAATTCCTTCAGCCTTTCCTCAATACCCAGTTTCAAAGCTGCTTCTGCATTTTCAAGTATTTTTTATAAGCAACACCCCACTTCTCCAGTACCAATTTTCTGTTTCAGTCCATTTCTGTTGCTTATAACAAAGCACATGGAACTGGGTAATCTGTAAGAAAATGAAATGTATTGCTTACACTTTCTGAGGCTGGGAAGTCCAAAGTCCAGGGAACAAATTTGGTGAGAGCCTTGGTGGTGGTGATAGTGATGGCAGAGCATCACATTGCAAAAATGGTGGAGCAGAGAAAGCAGGAGAGAAACTAACCTCCTCATTCACTCTCCTTCTAAAGCCCTCAGAACCATGCCCCTGACCACCATTTTTAATCCATTCACTAGAGCAAAGTTCTATAATCTAATCATCTCTTCAAGGCCCTGCCTTTCAATTACCACAATAGGATCTCCCACCCTCTTAACACTGTCACAGCACAGGTCAAGTTTTGGGGGGACACTCAATCCAAGGAAGCACCTAAAAAGTATTTTCCCTGTTTTGTCACTGAAGAAAGAAGTTTTCAATTTGTCAAGATATTTAATTTCTCAGTTGCAAAATGTACTCATAGGGCAAGTCATTAACAAGACAAACTATTTTCTGATTATGTTGGAAATTTAACCCTGTTACTCATAGATTTATAACTTGGTTCTCATGCCCTTACTTATATTTTCAAGAGCTAAATTAGCTGCTTTTATTCCACAATGTTGATACAGATATTCTTGTTTGTTTATGACATGGCAATAATGAATGTTGTCTAATTACACATTTTAATAATAACCTAACCTCAGAACAATTGCCTCTTTTCATTGGATTTGTTGATCTTCAGAGCATTTTCCTTTTGGTGAGCAAAGTAGGTTACTAAGAACTTAACTGAACAAAGACAATACATCTGAGAAGACAAAAGCTTCCACAGTTTTTTTAAACTCAAATTTACTTTTTCCTGAACTTAAGGTAATCCATTCTTACAGCCAAAATTTGGGAAGTCCCCAAAAAGCAGAGACACAAAAAAGAAAATGATCATGGGGCCGGCCCAGTGGCGCACTGGATAAGTGCGCCGCTTGGGAAGCGCGGCGGGCGCTCCCGCCTGAGGGTTCGGATCCCACATGCAGACCGGTTCCCGCTCACTGGCTGAGTGAGGTGTGGGAGCAACACCGAGGGTTGCAATCCCGTTGCCGGTCCCCGGTCTGGTACGGGGGCAACACTGAGGGTTGCGATCCGTTGCCGGACACGGAAAAAGACAAAAAGACAAAAAAAAAAAAAGAAAATGATCATGATAGTCCCACAAATTGGAGACGACTACTATTAACTTATATTCCTCTCATTCTTTGTATCTACCTTCTTTAAATAAAATCATAGAAATATGCAATTTTTCACTGTTCTCATTTAAAATAATTAAGAGTAAACATTTTCCATATCATTTCTAGCTACATGGTATTATATGGAATGGGTCAACCATAGTTTACTTAACTATTACATTGTTAGTAGATTTTTTAAGTATTTCTAAATTTTCACTGTTATATCATAAAAGGTATCTTGGGTAGAATAAATTAGTAACCCAGGCAGAATTTGAAGCAGATAGATATAGATATAAATCCTGGCTCTGTTACTTAGGAGTTTTGGTAAGAAGTGAATTTAATGAAAGTAGTCTGTCACATGGTAGACACATGATGGAGCTTTCCCTAAATTTTAAAATATTTTGTTATCATATATGCCTTGAGATTAGATTTGTCAATCTAATTAAACAATATAAGCATTTTTAAGGATTTTCATATATATTGTCAAATTGCTCTCCAAGTGGCGTTTAAATTTAAACTCTCACTTTAAACTCCCACCAGTATTATATGAGAACTACATGTAGACTGACCCTCACCAACATTGGGTTGTTCTCATATTTTCCAATTCAATAGGTTAAAATGTTATCTCATTTTAAGCACTTACTAACATTATACAAGTTTTTAAAACAGTTTTTAAGAATTTTTACTTTTAAAATAAATTATATGTTCATTTCATAAATTAAATTATATGTTCATTTATTTTTCCCACTAACATATTGGAGTCATATCAATATATGTAACTCCTTTAAATATTAAGGCAACAGTAATTTGGCATATGTATAGCTAAATTACCTTGAGTTTCTCTACCTTAAGTTTTGTTCATAATCCTTCAGATATTGAAAACTTCTATATTTTTCTATAATCAAATCTATTATTCTTTTCCTTTATGAATTCTTCCTCTCCTGTCCAGAAGTTGAAAAATAATCATTTTTTATTTCTACTAGTCAAATTAAGATTGATATTCTACATTTACCTTTTTAAACCTAATAAAATATATTTTGGTTAATGGTGTTAAATCCAAGTTCAAATTGAATTTTTTCCAAGTAGTTAAGCAATTGCCCAAATAAGATTTATTAAATAATCTATCTCTTTCTCATTGATCCAGAATGTCTCATTTATGGTGTATAAAACTTTTACACATAATGGAGTTTAATTTTATAAGGCACCAAAATTAACCAAAGATGTTATCTACTGTACCTGATATACTTTTGGAAAAGGAGCTGCCATTAAGGTCCCTGCTGCAAACCTCACCCAGATTATCTCACTTACCTACTGGGCTTAGGTGGTTTCCAATATGATAAAGGAAGATGCACAGAGAAGAATAGAGAATAACTGAAAAATATTTTTGACATTTTAATTTACGGTCAGCCCTTTTCTTTCACTTCACCCATAACAAACCTACATCATTAATGAAATAGAATGGGATAGAAATAGGTAACATTTACCAAGCACCTATAGTGTTCCAGGTTTTTTCATTCCCTCAAATCTCCATGAGGTAGACATTCTTTTTCTAATTTTGCAATTATAGAAAGCCATTTATCAATTTTGACTAAACTTCCCAATCCCACATAGTCAATAAGTAGCCAAAATAGGATTTGAACCTTGGTCACTGTGAATCAAAAATTACATTGGTTGAAAACTATCTTTAGTTGGAAAACATGCACACACACATTCAATGCAGACCATTTCCTTTCTTGGAATATTATATTAATCTTCACAGATTACTACAAAGTGCTATTAAATATTTGCTCAACAGTACATACTGTAATTGAGAGTTTTTGTACTTTTCAAGGCTAAGTGCATATTTGAAATTGGGAGGATGAAGTGGAAAGAATCTCATGGCTGGGATGAGAAAACCTGCGACAAAGAGTATAGACTGTCCCATGGAAGTTTAGAAGATGTGATTATATCTCAACAGATCATCAATGTCAATGAGACTATGTTAAGACCAGATAATACGAGTTATAAGTTAAATGATTAAGTTATAGCATGAAACAGAGTACTAACAGTGAACATTCCCTCTTTACTAAGGTCATCAGTAACCATTTTTAAGGTCCTCAGAGCCTCAACCCAGGAGAAAGAAGGAAAAGAAAGCAAATAATATTATGACAGTTTTCAATATGAAATGAATGAGTGGTCACAAAATTTGACAGCATTTTTAGATTTTTTTTCTGTGTCATGAAGAATGGGGATAGAGGTTCAGAAATTTAAATAAGCCATAGAAAATAATTGTAAAAATTATAATAGACACTCATGGAACTGAGCACCATTCAAACTAGGTTGAGAGAGGAGACGACTGTGAGGAAGAGAGGCATAGATAGTCAGGCTGCAGGTACACAGGAAGTGGGAACACAAAGCTGGGAAATCAGGCTTCTCTTTGCATCTTGCAGGGACTCCAAGTCCTCTTTCTTGGCTTCCCATTGGGTGGCTGCATGCTGCTCTTTCCCCCAGCCTCATCCTGGACAAGAACAAAGAGCTGCTCTGCTGGTAACTGCAAAGGCGTGATGTCATTCAAGAAGTCTCCAGCTCATAATACCAGTGCCTCCTGCCATTTCAAATTCCATTTTCTCATTCCTTGCTTGACATTTCTGACTTAATGCACTCCTACTGATTTCTTACTTCACTCTTCTTCTCTTTCTGCCAGCACTTTTTCTTTTATTTTATGCCCTGATGGAAATGTCATTTACATTGTCATTTGGTAGAGATGAAATTTCTGTATTCCATGTGTGAGCATGTGTGTATGCAAGTGTGTGTGTGTATACACATGTATATGATATATATGACTAAAGTTATGGATCCTTGTCATGACCCATATAATATGGATCCACCTTATTATATAAGGTGGGTACAATTCTCAGCCCAGAACTTACATTTTACAAGAAGTATAACATATGTCTTTTTCTGTAACTCAGCTTAACTTCTATTTTGAGTCTCCATTCTGCTGAAGCGGTAGAAATGCAATGCTCACCAGTTTGAGCCCATGCCCCTCACTTTCCCCAGAATTATGCCAAAGTTCTGGAGGCTTGTAAAATGCCAAGAAGTTGCAGTGAGGCTCTTAAAAAATCTTTCATTTGCCCACTCCAGATCCATACTAGAAATGTCTTCACCCCACTCTCTGCCCTGGAGCCTGAACTGAACAGGCCACATTAGCAGGGTTCCCTTCGCTTTGGCTGCCACATGAAATCAGCCTTCTCTATATGATTCTTTTTTCTTCTGGTTTCCAGAATTACACTTTCTCCTCACCCCTCCAAGCCTAGCAGTGGTAACAGCTATGCTGCTGCTAGCCCCAGATGTACCCATACCTTTGCAATCAGTCCCTTTGTAAACAATCCCTCCTCAAATTATCCATCTGTGAGGGTGCCAGATAGTTCACGCTGTGACCTGGAGTCTTAGATGTTCATTGTCCACATAGAGATTCTAAGACATCTTTCATTCTGTCTGATTCCTGGTCGTCAGATCACAAGGTTTACAACTTAGGTTATTTTTGCCCATTCTCCCTGCAGGTCTTGTAATTCCCCCTTCTGCTGTGTGCATGCCACTCTGGGGCTTAGAAGTATCTGTAGGGTTTTCGAGACCCTGTCAGCGCAGACCTTATGTGCACGCTCTCACTCTCTGCCTCCAGGGTTGCAAAATACAGGAAGATCCCTTCCTCTATGGCCTATCCATGTCTATACACTTCCCAGTCCTGCCTTGTCTGCCTTATGCAACCCATACTAGGGGATAGGTTTCACTGGTAGAAGATGTGGAGAGAAAGGGGATGCATAAAATACTGAGAGAAAAGAAATATATATCATAACATATGGAAGTACGTTAATATAGGTATTTAAACATCACCACGTTGTAACATACCCATGAAAGTGAACGTTTACAGAGCCACTAGAACTATCCAGCTTGTGGGTGATAAGAATAAGAACTTAAACATTCCTACTGCAAAATACCAAGCTCTTCATTTATATAGCAAATTATAGTCTGAAAAGCACTTTGCATATAAAAACTCATTTGATCCTCAAGACAACCCTAAGAGGGCTATAAAGTATACTTCACTTTACAGATCAGAAACTGAGGTTTAGAGGGGTTAAATGGCTTGCCAAAAACTCAGATAGTTTTACTGCAAGTTATTTATGATGTTATAATTGTAATCCCAATACTCAAACTCAGGCTGCCTCCCACCCTATGTTACCTGTCTCCTGAGATGATCGCAAGAGCTCTATAACTGTGTGACGTTATTGTCATATGAGAATATTCACGAGAATATGTGTATGAACTTCTTCAAGGTCAAGCCATGCATCTGCAGGCTTAGGCCTCCAGGCTGTTTCCAGACTCCCCACTTCCTTTCTCTGCTCCCCTCCATCTGCTGCCTTTCCACCCCTTTCTCACTCCCTGTCAATCTCCTGAATTCCAGGTTCATTCAGAAGACTGTACAAAGAGGAAAAGAGGTGAGCAGGCAGCCTCCAGCAGCAAGTGAACAGCACTGAAATACTGTGAAGTACGTGAAGGAGAGAATACCAGTGGTGATACTGAATTCTCAAAATGTGTCCAGGATGAAAAGAATGAGTGGACAGTGAAAGCAATGGGAATTCCAATTTAATTCTAATCCAAACATGGGAACTTGGGACTGTGTTCAGTAGGGTTACTGGACTAGGTGAAAATGAGAAAGCTTGGGGTATGGTCTCAGATTTGTGACTTCCCTAATAGCAACATTGGACAAATTAATTATATTGAGCCTCAGTTTCCTTACCACCAAATGACTAGGTGATATCCAAGGTTTCTTCTACCTCTAACATTTGGTAAAATGTTTACCTGATATGTAATTTTGTGTTTTCCATCAAAGTCTAAAATCGCACCATATGGTTCTGCTGCCATTTGAATATCAATTTCAGGTTTTGATGCTCATGGGAAGTAAGTTTCTTAAAAATAAAGAATAATTCCAACTGTAAAAGTATCACTTAAGGTTAATTTTATTCCAATTTTAATAATATAGGAAAAAATTAACTTATTGACTTATTTCAGTCCAAACATAGCAGATGCTCCATTCATTTATTTATTCGTTTAACCAAAACTGAAGGAACACTCACTATGGGCTAAGTATTTACTGTGCCTTCCCTTAGGAGCTCGTAGTCTTTCTAGTGGGGGACAGTGACAGTACACTGTGGATAATGCTGAATACTCTCTGGGACAGACCCAGAGTGGCATGGTAGCCTACAAAAGGGCAAAAAGGGCACCTAGCCCAACTCATGCAAGGAGAATAAGAGAAGTCCATCAAGACAAAAGGAGTAATTTGTACCATGTCCCAGAGAGAACTGGACATTGTCAAGGAATCATAAAACTTTATGAACTCAGACTATCAAAAGTGCTATTTTGATGACTAAATCATGAAAGACTCTTATACACTGCTTCTGAATAAACACATACACAGAAAACTAAATTTCTGTGTTATTTGCTCCTCTTGGGAGGTTTCCAAGAGATGTGAATCCCCCGTGTTCTTGCCTAGTACTTATATCCTGACTTGCCTTGGGAAGCAAACATGCCTGAAATCACAGAAAATAAGATATGGAAAGGACCTTGTAAATCAGCTGATCCAACCCATTCACTCAGAAAGATAAACTGATTACTACTAGATCTCACAGCAGCAGAGCCAAATCTAGATCCCAAGGATCTGGACTCCCATTTCAATTACTTTTATATTTTTTTCTACTGTACTTCCTGCTGGCCTTTAAACAGAAATTCCAGGGAATGAAGCCAAGTATTCTTTGTCATACAATGAATGATTTAGGAAGCATGCCAGACCTATAAATGTCCTGGAATCAACCATAATTATATGCTAGTTGTGCTGCTGTTTATATTTATCTGTTTGTTTCATATTGTGAAATTTTCTTTCTCTTGTAAGTGTCTTGGCGAGAGAGACCCATAAGTGGGGAAAGTGAATGGACATTGTGATAATTTCCCCGAGCCAATTGAGGAAGTGGATAGCAGCAAATGACACCAAACACTGATTTATTGTTCATTTGGCAAACATTTCATGAGTACCTAATACATGTCAGACACTGTTCTAAGCAGTAAGGAGTAATTGTGAAAAACAGAACAATTGTAATAAGGCAGCATCCTGGGCCACATGGTGCTTAACTACTGAGTAAGACAGACAAAAAGCAATGAAATACACATTATTACAATGTCAAGCAATAATAAGCATATGGCAAAGATTCAAAATGCAGGAAGTGTGCTGGCCGGTTATCTCAGTTGGTTAGAGTGTAGCATATTTGTTGTAGGTGTCATGAGAGATTTCTGGAAATGTAAAACCTAAGAATTGGTTGGGGGGGGATCATGTAAGAAGGAGGAATGTCTTATATGAGTCCTGAAATATATGTGCGGTTTAGCCAGATGAATAGTAGAGTCAGGTGCATAAGGAATAGGTAAGAGAGAACTTGGTTTCTTCATGGAATTTCAGTTTCTATTTCGCTAGAGAGTAGGGAGTAAATTAGGAATGATTAGAAATAATGCAGGAGAGCTCTGCTCTCTCTGCTTCCACCATCTTGCAATGTGAGACCCCTGGGTCACTGTCAACACCACCAGATGGACTTTGGACTTGCTAGCCTCAGAAACTGTCTCTTATTTAAAAGTCCATGTTGGGAGAGTCTCTTTCTTGCTCTCTCTCTGCTCTGTCTGCTTGCACCATCTTGCAATGTGAGACCCCTGGATCACTGTCACCACCACCAGATGGACTTTGGACTTCCTGGCCTCAGAAACTGTAAGCAATAAATTTCATTTTTTAATAAATTACCCAGTACCAAGTATTTTGTTATAAGCAATGGAAATGGACTAATACATGGGGCATTTATCTGCACTCTTGAAAAGCAGTATTATTAAATTCATTCTTTCACTGAAATACTGATTGAGTATCTACCATGCGCCAAACACTAATTGGTGCTGGGGACAATAATGATAATGATAATTTAATCATCTCAAAACCATTTCTGACCTCTTCTTTTAAATAATTATTGGAACTTAGTCCCAAGAAGATTAAGAGATACTCAAAGCCACAGAGTTAGTATGTGACAGAGGACAAACTAGAACTCCTTTCTTCTAATTCCCAACATGGTGCTACTTTGTGGGGAGCAAATTGTATCACTTTTATTATATGCAAATTGAAAGTAATGAGACTAATTCTAAGAGGAGATGATTGTGTAAGAGGTCATAACATGTGCCAACCTGTTATAGGGTTGGAAAGTTCCTGTACATAGGAACTTTACAATTTGGTCACTCAGTTTTGTATAAGCAACTGTCGGATTAGAAGTAGATTTCTTTTCATGTTTGGGTTAAAACAAATTTTACATTTAGAGCAAAGAATATCAAGTTCTATGTAAAGGCAAAGCAAATTGTCTCTGATGCTCTAGGAAAATAAATGAGATACATAAGACAAAGAGCAAGTTGACACTGGCTTTTAGATAGGATATGTCAGTGCTCAAAATGAATCTCTAATCTCAAAAGAAAATATGCAATCATTCAGAAATTTCAGTTATTTGTATAGATTACCATGACAAAATATAATATTTAAGAGGAAAAAATTTCCTAGTAATGAAAGGTAATAGTCACCTCTCTAACTTCATCCCCCACCACTCTTCCTCTCATTCTCCATTCTCCAGCTGCTCTAATCTAATGGTTTCTCAGGAGAGCCAAGATCAACTCCGTGTCAAACCACTAGGTGCATTTCTAGATGGAGCAGTCTTTTCTCAGCTTTACTTAAGGGGCGTTCTTTTCCTCATTCAATCTCTGCTCAATATTCGTCCCAAAAGGCCTTTTCTGATGACCCTACTTTTTTATCATTTTTTTTTTCTTTTGGCAGCTGACCCAGGGCTCAAACCCTGGATCTTGGAGTTATGAGCACCAGGCTCTAACCAACTGAGCTAACTGGCCAGCCCTGATGACCCTACCTTAAACTGAGCTTCCCCACCCCATCATTCCATATCTCTATATGCTGCTCTGTGCTTTCTTTTGAGCATGTGCCACTCTCAGAAAGTATATTATTTCCTTGCTATAAAGTAGTTTCCTTCACTAGACTATTAACTCTATGGTAAGAACTCAGGCTCTCTTTTTCATTGCTGCCTTTCTGTCACTGGAACAATGCCTATCTCACTGCTTTTGATGACATATGTAGAAGGAAAGAAGGAGGGAAGGAAGGGAGGGAGGGAGGGAATGGGGAAGGAAGGAAAGAGCAAACAAATGAAGAAAGGCAGATTCAAGAGCTAACATATAACACTAAAGTGTTTAAGCAAATATAGAGATACTGTGTCTTTCCCAGCTGATTTTTATAAAATAAAAATTAATAATATCCAGTATTGTAAAGGGGATGAAAAATATACCCTCTAATATACTGTGGTACTGTAAGTTGATG
This sequence comes from Galeopterus variegatus, assembly GCF_000696425.1. Taxonomy (NCBI): domain Eukaryota; kingdom Metazoa; phylum Chordata; class Mammalia; order Dermoptera; family Cynocephalidae; genus Galeopterus; species Galeopterus variegatus. The sequence goes on from NW_007726759.1 coordinate 357,474, forward strand.
CAACTTTTGGGAGGAGGGATTTCATAATGTCAAACAATTTTTTTTTATTTTAACTTCCCAATATACATTGTAGTTGAGCTTCGTGTCCTTTGACCTGTTCCTCTTTCCCCGCTTCCCCTGTCCCCTCCCCCCACAACTACATCATATCTGTTCAGTTGTCTTAACAAGTTCAAGGAATTGTTGTGATTGTTGTGTCTTCTCCCCCCCCACCTTTATTTGTTTGTATATTTATTTATTTATGTATGTATTTTTAGCTCCCACAAATAAGTGAGAACATGTGCTATTTCTCTTTCTGTGCCTGACTTGCTTCACTTAATATAATTTTCTCTAAGTCCATCCCTGTTGTTGCGAATGGTAGTATTTCATTTTTTTTATAGCAGAGTAGAATTCCATTGTGTAGATATACCACAGTTTCCTTATCCACTCATCTGATGATGGACATCTGGGCTGGTTCCAACTCTTGGCTATTGTAAAAGGTGCAGCAATAAACATGGGAGAACAGGTACCCCTTAGGCATGATGATTTTCATTCCTCTGGGTATATTCCCAGCAGTGGAATAGCTGGGTCATATGGTAGATCTATCTATAATTGTTTGAGGAAACTCCATACCATTTTTCATAAAGGCTGCTCCATTTTGCAGTCCCACAAACAGTGGATGAGAGTTCCTTTTTCTCCACAACCTCGTCAGCATTTATCATTCTCAGTCTTTTGGATATTAGCCATCCTAACTGGAGTGAGATGGTATCTCAAAGTGGTTTTGATTTGCATTTCCTAAATGCTGAGTGATGATGAGCATTTTTTTATGTGTCTGTTGGTCATTTGTATATCTTCCTTTGAGAAATGCCTATTCAGCTCCTTTGCCCATTTTTTAATTGCGTTATTTGGGTTTTTTGAGTTCCTCATATATTCTGTATACTAATCCTTTGTCAGATGCATATTTTGCAAATATTTTCTCGCACTCTGTTGGTTGTCTTTTCAATCTGTTCATTGTTCCTTTTGCTGCGCAGATGCTTTTTAGTTCGATATAATCTCACTTGTTTATTTTTCCTTTGGTTGCCTGTGTTTTGGGGATCATATTCATGAACTCTGCACCCACTCCGACTTCCTGGGGTGTTTCCGCTATGTTTTCTTTAAGGTATTTTATTGTTTCAGGATGTATATTTAATTCTTTAATCCATTTTGAGCTGATTTTAGCATATGGTGAGAGGTATGGGTCTAGTTTCATTCTCCTACATATGAATATCCAGTTTTCCCAGCACCATTTGCTGAAGATGCAGTCTCTTCCCAAGTGTGTAGACTTGGTGCCTTTGTCAAAGATCAGATGGCTGTAGGTGTATGGGTTGACTTCTGGGTTCTCTATTCTATTCCATTGATCCATGGATCTGTTTTTATGCCAGTATCATGCTGTTTTGGTTATTATAGCTTGTTCAGGATGATATTGGCAGTGGGCTTATCATATATGGCTTTAATTGTGTTGAGATACTTTTCATCTATACCTAACTTGTAGAGAGTCTTTATCATGAATGAATGTTGAATTTTGTCAAATGCTTTTTCAGTGTCTATAGAGATGATCATATGGTTTTTGTCTTTACTTTTATTGATGTCATGTATCACATTTATTGATTTGCATATGTTGAACCAACCTTGCATCCCTGGGATGAATCTCACTTGATCATGCTGTATAATTTTGTGTATTTGTTGCTATATTCTGTTAGCTAGTATTTTATTGAGGATTTTTGTGTCTGTATTCATCAAGGATATTGGCCTGTAGTTTTCTATTTTTGATGTACCTTTATCTGGTTTTGGTATCAGGGTGATGTTTGCCTCATAGAATGAGTTTGTAGAGAATTGGTAACAGTTCCTCTTTGAAGGTTTGGTAGAACTCTGCAGTGAACCAGTCCAGTCCTGGGCTTTTCTTTGCTGGTAGCCTTCTGATAACAGCTTCTCTTTTTCTGTTTTTGGTCTGTTCAAATTTTCTGTATTTTCTTGGCTCAGTTTTGGTAGTTTGTATGCATCCAGAAATTTATTCATTTCCTCCAGATTTTCAAATTTGTTGGCATACATTTTTTTATAGTAGTCTCTAATAATTCATTGTATTTTTGAGGTATCATTTGTAATATCATCTTTTTCATTTCTAATTTTTGTTATATGGCTATTCTCTTCCTTTCTTAGTCAGCCTTGTTAAACGTTTTTCAATTTTATTTATCTTTTCAAAATACCAACTTTTTGTTTCATTGATCTTTTGTATTGTTTTTCAAGTTTCTATTTAATTTAGTTCTGCTCTGATCTTAATTATTTCTTTCTGTCTACTAACTTTTGGTTTTGATTGTTCTTATTTTTCTAGTTCTTTAAGGTGAAGTGTTAGGTTGTTTATTTGCCACCTTTCCATTCTTCTGAGGTGAGCATTTAATGCAATAAATTTCCCCCTTAATACTGCTTTTGCAGTATCCCACAGGTTTTGGTATGATGTGTCATTATTTTCATTAGTTTCAAGAAATTTTTTGATTTCCTGTTTAATTTCTTCTTAGACCCATACTTCATTAAGTAGAATGTTGTTTAATTTCTATGTGTTTGCATTGTTTCTGGGGTTTCATTTATTATTGATTTCTAATTTTAATCCATTGTGATTTGAAAAAAGACATGCAATAATTCCAATTTTTCTGAATCTGTTGAGACTTGCTTTGTGACCTAACATGTGGTCTATCCTGGAGAATGTTCTGTGTGCTGATGAGAAGAATGAATATTCTGAGATTGTTGGATGGAATGTTCTGTAGATATCTGCCAAGTCCAACTGGTTTAAAGTGTTTAGATCTTGGGTTTCTTTATTGATTTTTTGCCTAAATGATCTGTCCAATTTTGAGAGTGGGGTGTTCAGGTCCCCCACTATTATGGTCTTAGTGTCTATCTCATTTTTTAGACCTAATAGTGCTTGCTTTCTAAATCTGGCTGCTCTGCCTAAAGCCTCTACAAAAAACTCTTGGAGCTGATAAATGATTTCAGCACAGTAGCAGGATACAAAATCAACACACAAAAATTAGTAGCATTTCTATTCTACAATAGTGAATATCTAGAAAGGAAAATCAAGAAAGCTTGCCCATTTACAATAGCCACCAAAAAAATAAAATACTTAGGAACTGAGTTAACCAAGGATGTGAAAAATCTCTATAATGAGAACTACAAACCACTGCTGAGAGAAATTAGAGAGGATACAAGAAGATGGAAAGATATCCCATGCTCTTGGATTGGAAGAATCAACATAGTGAAGATGTCCATACTACCCAAAGTGATATAAAATTCAATGCAATCCCCATCAAAATTACAATGACATTTTTCTCAGAAATGGAAAGAAGTATCCAGACATTTATATGGAATAACAAAAGACCACACATAGCCAAAGCAATGCTGAGCAAAAGAAATAAAGCTGGAGGCAAAACACTACCTGACTTTAAACTATACTACAAAGCTATAATAACTGAAACAGTATGATACTGGCATAAATACAGACACACTGATCAATGGAATAGAATAGAA
>NW_007726759.1:361516-374365 GCF_000696425.1 Galeopterus variegatus
TTCTATTCTATTCCATTGATCAGTGTGTCTGTATTTATGCCAGTATCATACTGTTTCAGTTATTATAGCTTTGTAGTATTGCTTAAAGTCGGGTAGTGCTATGCCTCCAGCTTTATTATTTTTTTTGCTCAGCATTGCAAGAACAAGCAACCCAATTAAAAAATGGGCAAAAGAGCTAAGTAGGCATTTCTCTAAGGAAGATATACAAATGGCCAACAGACATGTGAAAAAATGCTCATCACTCAGCATTCGGGAAACGCAAATCTAAACCACACTGAGATACCATCTCACCCCAGTTAGGATGGCTAAAATCCAAAAGACTCTGAATGAAAAATGCTAGCGAAGTTGCGGAGAAAAAGGAACTCTCATACATTGTTGGTGGGACTGCAAAATGGTGCAGCCTCTATGGAAAATGGTATGGAGGTTCCTCAAACAATTGCAGATAGATCTGCCGTACGACCCAGCTATTCCACTGCTGGGAATATATCCAGAAGAATGGAAATCATCAAGTTGAAGGTATACCTGTTCCCCAGTGTTTATTGCAGCACTCTTTACAATAGCCAAGAATTGTAACCAGCCCGAATGTCCATCAGCGGATCGGTGGATATGAAAAATGTGGTATATCTACACAATGGAATACTACTCAGCTATTAAAAAGAATGAAATACTGCCATTTGCAACGACATAGATGGACCTAGAGAGAATTATATTAAGTGAAACAAGTCAGGCACAGAAAGAGAAATATCACATGTTCTCACTTATTGGTGGGAGCTAAAAATAAATAAACTCACACACACATAAAATAAAACCAGGGGGAGAAGAAGACATGACAATTGCAATTCCTTGAAGTTGATATGACAAGCAAACAGAAAGGACATTGTTGGGAGGGCTGGGGGAGAGGGAGGATGGAGGGAAGTTTTGGTAATGGTCCACTATAATCAACCACATTGTATATCGACAAAATAAAATAAAATAAATTTAAATTATATTAAATTTTAAAAAATCTGGCTGCTCCAACATTGGGTGCATATATATTTATGATTGTTATGTCTTCTTGATGGGTCGATCCTTTTATCACTATATAGTGGCATTCTTTATCTTTTTTAATGGTTTTTGATTTAAAGTCTTTTTTATGATATAAGAATAGCTAGTCCAGCTTGCTTTTCATTTCTATTTGCATGGTATATCTTTTTCCATCTTTTCACTCTTAGTCTATGTATGTCTTTATAGGTGAGGTGAGTCTCTTGAAGGCATTGTACAGTTGGGTCCGTCTGTTTAATCCAGTCAGTCAGTCTGTGTCTTTTGAAAGGGGAATTTAATCCTCTTACATTTAGAGTTATTACTGAAAGGTGTTGATTAACTCATAGCATTTTATTGATTTTTGTTTAGATGTCTTAGGTATCTTTTGTTCTTTTCTTTCTGATTTTCTGTTTGTCTTCTGTGTTTGTTGGATTCTTGGGGTGGTAGATAAACTATTTTTTCTCTTTATTGTTAGAATTTTTGTTTTACTGGTAGATTTTGTTCTTTCTTGAGTATTCATGACAGTTATGGTTGTTTTTCAGGTATCAAATCCAGTACTCCCTTGAGAATTTCCTGTAAGTCAGGTCGTGCAGTAGTGAACTCCCGCAGTTTTTGTTTGTCTGCCAAATATACTATTTGTCATCCATTTTGGAAGGATAGCCTTGCTGGGTAAAGTGTTCTTGGCTGTCAGTTTTTGTCCTTTAGTAGTATTTTGAATATATCATCCCATTCTTTTATGGCTTTTAGGGTTTCTGATGAAAAGACTGATGTTAGTCTGATTGGGGCTCCCTTATAGGTGACTCACGCTTCTCTCTTGCAGGTTTTAAGATTCTCTCTTTGTCTTTGAGTTTTGCCAGTTTGATTATAACATGTCTTGGAGAGGAACTTTTTCGGTTGAATATGTTTGGGGATTTTTGTGACTTTCCCTATACCTTGGAAATTTTCTGCTATTATTTCATTGAATATGTTTTCAATGCCATTTCCTTTTTCTTCCCCTTCTGGAATACCCATGATTTGGATATTTCAGCACATAAGGTTGTCTATTATCTCTCTCAGATTTTCTTCCATTTTTTAAATTCTTTTTTCTGGTCCACCTGGGTTAATTCAAACAGCCCATCTTCAAGGTCAGAAATTCTCTCTTCTGCTTGTTCTAGCCTGCTGGTTAGATTCTCTGTTGTGTTTTCTATTTTGTTGAATGAATCCTTCAGCTCCACAAGCTCTGTTACATTCTTTTTCAGGGTATTGATTTCTTTGTACATTTCTTCTTTCAGGTCTTATATATTTTTTCCTCATTTCATTGTGTGTCTGACCGAGTTTTCTTGTATCTCATTTAGTTTCCTTAGAATTGTTGCTCAAAATTCCTCATCAGTCATTTCAAGGACTTCCTGTTCTATGGGATCTAGAGCTTAAGAGTTATTATTTTCTTTTGATGGTGATGTACTTTTGTGATTTTCCATATTTCTGGTATCCTTCCTTTGATGTTTAGTCATTGTGGCAGGGGATATCATGGTCCACTCATTCCACCCTGATGTCTAACCTGAATCCTGAAGGGACTGCCAATTATGGACAGTGGGGACTAGCCTGGGCTGAGGGTCTCACAGCACCTGCCTGTTCTGGCATGGCTGACTCAGGGCATGTGGGTCCAGTGGCTCTCAGGCCTCTCTGGGTGGTGGCACTGGCCTGGGCTGGGGGTCCCATGGTGCCTGCCTATTCTGGCTTGTCTGACTTGGGGCATTGAAATTTTGTACTCTTTGAACAGCATCTCCTCATTTCCCCATCCCCCAGCCCCAAGTGATCACTATTCTACTCTCTGATTCTATGATTTTGACTATTTTAGATACCTCACAAAAGTGGTATCATGTTGTATTTGTCCTTCTGTGCCTGGCTTATTTGACTTAGTGAAATGTTCTCTAGGTTCATTCATGTTGTCACAAATGGCAGGATTTTCTTTCATGTGTAAGCGTGAATCATATTCCAATAAATGTATATACCGCATTTTCTTTACCCATTCTCTTTTCTCCACATCCTAGCAAAAACTTGCTATCTTTTGTTGTTGTTGTTGTTTTGTTTTGTTTTTGTTTTTTGATAACAGCCTTTCTAACAGGTGTGAGGTGATAGCTCATTGTACTTTTCATTTGCATTTTCCTAATGATTAGTGATGTTGAGCACCTTTTTATATACCTATTAGCCATTTGTATTTCTTCTTTGGTGAAATATGTATTTAAATCTTTTTCCCATTTTTAAATCAGGTTATTTGTTTTTTTGTTATTGAAATGTAAGTGTTTGGTATATATTTTGGATATTAACCCTTGTCAATTATATGGTTTGCAAATATTTTCTCCCATTCCATAGGTTGCCTTTTCATTTTATTGATTGTTTCCTTTGTTGTGCAAAAGCATTTAGTTTGATGTATTCCCACTTGTCTCATTTTACTTTAGTTACCTGTGCTTTGGGTGTAACCAATAAATAATGGCCAAGTCCAAAGTCCTTTTACCCTATATTTTACCCTATATTTCCTTCTAATAGTTTTGTTTTCGGTTTTACATTTAAGTCCTTAAACCATCTTTGAGATGACTTTTGTGTATGGTGTGAGATAAGTGTCCAATTTCATTTTTTTGCATGTGTGTATCCAGTTTTTCCAGTACCATTTATTGAAGAAAGTATCTTTTCCCCACTGTATATTCTTGGCACCATCATCAATGATCATGTAGTGTGTGGGCTTATTTCTGGGCTTTCTGTTCTGTTCCATCGGTCTATTTGTTTTGATGCTAATATGATACTGTTATTACTGTAGATTTGTAGTATATTATGAAATCAGAGAATGTGATACCTCTGGCTTTGTTATTTTTGTCCAAATTACATTGGCTGTTTGGGGTCTTTTTGTGGTTCTAAATAAATTTTAGAATTGTTTTTATATGTCTGTGAAAATTCCATCAGAATTTTGATAGGGATTACATTGAATCTGTAGATTATTTGGGGTAGTATGGACATTTGAACAAAATTAATTCTTTCAATTCATGAATACATGATGTCTTTTCATTTATTTATCTTTAATTTCTTTCATCAATGTTTTATAATTTTCAGGGTAAGTCTTTTGCCTCCTTGGTTTAGTTTATTCCTAAGTATTTTACTCTTTGTGGTGCTATTGCAAATGGGATAAGTGGGATTTTTTTCCTTAATTTCATTGTCAAAAGGTCATTGTCAGTATATCAAAATGCAACTAAGTTTTTTTCATTTTTTTCTGCCACTACTTTTTTTTTTTCCAAATTGGAGCTGATTATTTATTGGCAAGGAAAATGAAATAAAGCTCCTTACATCACAATTTTCTCAAAAAGCAGTTTCTCCCTTAAGGAAGAAAGGCGGAATATATATAGTAGTCAAAAGACATACAGTACTTGCCACACAGGTCTGTAGATAATTGTATGATTTTCATCCTTTATTCTGTTAATGTAAACTGACCTTGCCTGCCAGAGATAAATTCTACTTGGTCATGGTGTATCATTCTTTTAAATGTGCTGTTGAATTTTGTTTGTTAGTATTTTCTTAAGGATTTTTTGCATCTATATTCATCACAGATATTGGCCTGTAGTTATCTTTTCTTGGTGGCATTGTCTAGCTTTGGTATCAGAGTGATGCTGGCTTCAAAGAATGAGTTAGGAAATGTTCCCTGTTTTTCAATTTCTTTGGAAGTATTTAAGAATGATTGGTGTTTATTCTTCTTTAAATGATTGGTGGAATTACCTGTGAATCCATCTGATCCTGGTCTTTTATTTGTTGTCAGTTTTGTTTGTTTGCTTACTCCTTCGATCTCTTTATTTGTTATTGATCTGTTCAGGATTTGTTTATTCTTTACATCCAATCTTGGTAGATTTGTGTTTTTAAGAATCTATCCATTTCTTCTTGTTTGTCCAACAAGTTGGCATATAATTGTTATGATAGTCCCTTGTGATCATTTTAATTTCTGTAACTTCAGTTTTAATGTCTCCTCTTTCACTTTTGATTTTATTTATTTGAATCTTCCCTCTTTTTTTCTTAGTCTAGCTAAGAGCTTGTCAATTTTATTTACTTTTTAAGAACAAACTAGGTTTTGTCTATTTTTTTATTGTTTTTCTATTCTCTAGTTCATTTATTTTTTTCTCTGATCTTTATAATTTTCTTTCTTCTTTTAATTTGGAGCTTAGTTTGTTCTTCTTACTCTAATTTCTTGAAATGTGAAGTTAGTTTCTTTGAAGTCTTCCTGCTTTTTTAAAATGTAGACCTTTATTGCTGTGATTTTTTCCTCTTAATACTGCTTTTGCTGTGTCCCACAAGCTTCGGTATGTTGTGTTTTTGTTTTTGTTTGTCCCAAGATATTTTCTAATTTTTTTTTCATTTCTTTGACCCAGTAGTTGTTTGAGTGTGTTGTTTAATTTTCATATTTTTGTGAATTTTCCCATTTTCTTTCTATTATTGATTTCTAGCTTCATTCCATCGTGATGAAACCAAATACTTGGACTGATTTTTAATCTTCTTAAATTTGTTGAGACTTTTTCCTTTTCTTTTTTTTCTTTTTCAGTCCTGCACTACCACAAATTATTCATTTGAGTAAATCACAGGGGTCAGCACAACCAGAGAGCAGTGGATAAGTCCTACCTGGGAAAACCACCTTTGTGATCATGGTCTCTCCCCCGTCATGTAAATATACTGAGACTTCTTTTATGACCTAGAATGAGATGTATACTGGAGAATGATCATGTGTGTTTGAGAAGGATGAGTATTGGGCTGCTGTTGGTGGAGTGTTCTATATACATCTGTTAGGCTCATTTTGTGTATAGTTTTGTTTGGTTCTACTGTTTCCTTATGATTTTATGTCTGGGTGATCTATCCATTATTGAGAGTAGGGTATTGAAATTACCTACTTTATTAGGTTGCTATTTCTTCCTTCAGATCTGTAAAGGTTTGTTTTGTCTATTTAGGGACTTTGATGTTGGGTGCATATATATATTTATAATTTTTATATCTTCTTGTAGAATTGATCCTTTTATAATTATATAATGACTTTATTTGTCTATTGTAATAGTCCTTAATTTAAAGTATATTTTGTCTGATATAAATTTAGCCACCCTGCTCTCTTGTGGTTACCATTTGCATTGAATATCTTTCTCTACCCCTTCACTTTCAGTCCATGTGTGTACTTAAATCTAAATAGAGTCTCTTGTGGATGGCATATACTTTGGTATTGTTTTGTTATGGTGGTAGTTATTCTTGTTGCTGTTGTTTATCCAGTCAGCCATTCTATATCCTTTAATTGTAGGGGGGGGTTACATTTCAATTAATTATTGATAAGTAAGAACTTACTATTACCATTTTTTTTTGTCCTTTTTTTGTGACCAGTAAGGGGATCGCAACCCTTGGTTTGGTGTAGCCTGCACCGCGTGGCGGGAGCACCACTACGCTCCCAGCGCTGCACTCTCCCAAGTGTGCCACGGGGCCGGCCCTACTATTACCATTTTGTTAATTGTTTTCTGTCTGTTTTGTGTAGTCCTCTCTTCCTCTTTTGTTGTCTTTATTGCAGTTTGATAAGTTTTTTGTAGCAATATGTTTTGATTCTCTTCTCTTTATCTTTTGTGTATGTATTATAGATTTTTTCTTTGTGATTACAATGAGGTTTGCATTGAACATTTTCTAATGGTAACAAGTCTAGTTTAAGCCAGTAACAGTTAAATTTAATTACATAAAGAAGCTTACACTTTATTTGCCTCCCTTTGTTATCAATGCCAGATTTTAATTTTTAAAATTTTTTATTAACAAATTTCTGCAGTCACTTATTCTTAATACTTTGTCTATTAATTTTTATAGTAGTGTTAAAAATGATTTATGTGCCACCATTATAGTATTTCAATATTCTGTATTTGTCTTTATATTGATCTTTACCAGTGAGATTTATAATTTCATATGCTTTTGTGTTGCTGTTTAACATCCTTTCATTTCACTTTGTTAGCACTTCTTGTAAGCCAGATATAGTGGTGACAAATTCCCTTGGTTTTTGTTTGTTTGGGAAAGTCTTTATCTCTCCTTCATTCTTAAAATAGCTTTGCTTTGTATAATATTCTTGGTTGGTAGGTTTTTCTTTCTGTGCATTGACTATATCATCCCATTCTCTCCTGGCCTACAAGGTTTTTGCTGAAAAATCTGCTGATAGTCTCATCAAGTTCCCTTCTATGTAACAAGTTGTCTTTCTTTTGCTGCTTTTTAAATTCTCTCTTTGACTTTTCACAATTTAATTATAATGTGTCTCAGTTAGACCTCTTTGGGTTCAACCCATTTAGGGATCTTTAGTCTTCATGAATTGAATGTTCATTTTCTCTAGATTTGAGAAGTTTTCGGCCATTGTTTCTTTAGATAAACTATATGCCCCTTTTTCTCTTTCCTTTCCTTCTTGAGTTTCCATAATGGGTATATTCATTTCTTTTATGGTGTTGCATAAGTCCTATAGGCTTTATTTACTCCTTTTTATTCTTTTTTGTCATTGCTCAGACTAAAAAATTTCAAATGATCTCTTTTTGAGTTCACTAATTCTTTTCTTTTTTTTTTTTTTTGCTTGATTAAGTCTGCTATTGAATAGAGCTCTGTATTAAATTTTTTGGTACAGTCACTGTATTCATCAGTTCTAGGATTTCTGTTTTGTTCTTATGGTTTCTGTTTCTATATTGAATTTCTTATTTTGTTCAAGTATTCTTTTCCTAATTTTATTTTGTTGTATCTATTCTCTTGTAGCTCATTGAGTTTCTTTAAGATGATTATTTTGAATTCTTTGTCAAGTATATTCTAAATCTCCATTTCTTTAGCATCAGTTACTAGAGTTTTATCAAATTCCTGGTGGTGTCATATTTGTTTGATTCTTCAAGATCCTTGTAGCCTTTTGTTGATGTCTGTGCATTTGAAGAAGAAGTCACCTCTTTTGGTTTTACTGACTGGTTTTAGCAGGGAAAGACCTTCATTAATCATACCAGTCAGAGATTCTGCATATGTCATCTGGCAGGGGTCCCTAAGTCAACTGGCTGGCAGTATTCACAGATGGGCCTNTTATTCTTTTTTGTCATTGCTCAGACTAAAAAATTTCAAATGATCTCTTTTTGAGTTCACTTTTTCTTTTTTTTTTTTTTTTTGCTTGATTAAGTCTGCTATTGAATAGAACTCTGTATTAAATTTTTTGGTACAGTCACTGTATTCATCAGTTCTAGGATTTCTGTTTTGTTCTTATGGTTTCTGTTTCTATATTGAATTTCTCATTTTGTTCAAGTATTCTTTTCCTAATTTTATTTTGTTGTATCTATTCTCTTGTAGCTCATTGAGTTTCTTTAAGATGATTATTTTGAATTCTTTGTCAAGTATATTGTAAATCTCCATTTCTTTAGCATCAGTTACTAGAGCTTTATCAAATTCCTGGTGGTGTCATATTTGTTTGATTCTTCAAGATCCTTGTAGCCTTTTGTTGATGTCTGTGCATTTGAAGAAGAAGTCACCTCTTTTTTCTCTTGTAGCTCATTGAGTTTCTTTAAGATGATTATTTTGAATTCTTTGTCAAGTATATTCTAAATCTCCATTTCTTTAGCATCAGTTACTAGAGCTTTATCAAATTCCTGGTGGTGTCATATTTGTTTGAATCTTCAAGATCCTTGTAGCCTTTTGTTGATGTCTGTGCATTTGAAGAAGAAGTCACCTCTTTCGGTTTTACTGACTGGTTTTAGCAGGGAAAGACCTTCATTAATCATACCAGTCAGAGATTCTGCATATGTCATCTGGCAGGGGTCCCTAAGTCAACTGGCTGGCAGTATTCACAGATGGGCCTACTACTGTGGTTAAGGAAAGGCCAGCTGCAAGTGTCTGCAGGAGGGTGGTCATACTTCCAGGACTTGTGGGTGGACTGGACTGCTGATCCAGACAGGGCTGCCATTTGGGTCCATAGATGGGCATGGGCAGGTGTGGTCACCATCATGTTCACAGGTGGAGCTGCCACAGGGTCTACTGCTGTGCCACACTCTTTGCTTCCTTTGTGCCTTCAGACAAATCAGTTAAGCTCATTAAATTTAAGTGTTTCCCATCAATAAAATGGAGATTATCCTCAAATGTAACTGTGACAATTTAACATTATATCACAGAAAAGGCATCTGGCATGAGTTTTCTCACTGTTAGAGAATAAAATTATCAATGACTAATGGGGGAAGACTAAAATAAACTTTATGGTACTGGATTTGAGTCAGAGATTGAATGAACTCATGTTTATTTTAATATGTTTGCAGGTAGATATAAAAGTAACTATACATATGTACGTATACATGGCTTATACATACATATATTTCCTAGTTCTGTGAGAGCAGAGCGGGCCTAGAAGAAGATATTCTGGTCATAATTAGCATACCTAACATCCAGATTTTAGTTTCTAAATACGACATTCTGATAAAGGGAAACAGGACTCCCTGGAGAAATGGCTGATTCTGGGACTGGGGTAGGGAAAATACAGATAAACCTGGACCATGTTATAGAACCAGAAAATAAGAAAGTGCTTTAAAAAAAAGAGAATGGTTACATCACAAAAGGACATAAAAGTCAACCTGAAAGATCTCTAAATGGACAAGGCTGAAACAATTTGAACATGATAGATAAAGATAATATTGAAATATTGTATTATGATACCCAAAAAGTAAAATAAATATTCATGAGTCCTTACTAATTTAAACAAATGATTGAACACATAAATAAATTGGGGAGAAGAAACAAATAGTTTTTACAAAAAAATTCAAAAGGATAAATGGAGAAGGAATAAGGAATAAAATATCACCATATGACAGTAATAACTGCTGCAGACAAGATCCAAAGATAAATGCTAAAGTTTGTGGGTGAATCTTTTTGGTAAAAAAGGATATGTGCTCAATCTTAAAATATTGTGCTTAAAATATTTATCAATTACCATAGTGATTTTAACATTTGTTCATAAGTTTCTGGTAATTTTTCAGTGAAGAAACCTTAGTAAACTAGTAATATGTCATATTAATATCATATACCTCTCATAACATGATATGATATGAAGAAAAGAATGCATCTCTTCTGTGGCATTTTTCCCACTATAACCTAAGAGTATCCATGAGAAAACATCAGATAAACATGAATTGAGGGACGTTCTACAAATACTTGAACAGCACTCTTTAAAAGCATCAAGATAATAAAGAACAAAGAGAAACTGATCGGAAGAGACTAAATGCCATGTCTGGTATCATGGATTGAATCCTGGAGCAGAAAAAGTATATCACTGGGAAAATGGTGAAATCTGAATAAAGTCTGCAGTTTAGATAATAGCGTACCATGTTAATACTTGTTTTTAGTAAATATACCATGGTTACATAAGAGGTTAATATTGAAGGGAAAAAAAAGTATTCAGGAGTTCTCTGTACTATTTGTAGAACTCTTTTATAAATATATAATCATTTCACAATGAAAAAGTTTTTTTTAAAAAAAGGACTTGGTCTGCTATATATTGTTAACAAATATTAACTATTACCATAGCTTTCTAAGGTGACACCTCTTGAATTGATCATAAAGTCTACTTCTCCCTTTTCTGAGAACTCCCTTCCCAGCCTCCAAATCCCTTTAGGTATAATGATGAAGCTCCCAGGAATCACATTAGCAAATATGATACCTCCTACCACCTCCTATACCCTGACCTGTCATAGTCAGTTGAACCAGGAATAGGAACTTGACTGAAACTGAAACAATGGGCCCCTTCCCCAGGGAATTTCGGATTCCAGGAACATCTGTCTAATCTCTTGAATGAAGGAGATCTCCTTAAAAGCTCTTAGATGCTATTTCTAATATCTGGCCTGAGAAGCAGAGAAGCCAATCTACAGCAGGGGAGCAGAATAAAACAGATATGCCCTGAGAGGCAGATAAATTGGCAGAGAGAGGACTACCTGGGTCACTATGGAGCTCCAGCCTTTAGTCCCCTCTGGTCCCTAAATCCTATCTGCTCACCCACCCTTAGATTCCATGAAATACCCACTTATCCTTATTCCTCTTTGGGCTTAAACTGACTAGATTTTGTTTCCATTAATACAACTAAAAACGTGCTAATACAATGACTTTGTAGGAAATTATGTTCATCTAGACTTATGTTTTCTGCTGATATTTTTAGTAATCAAGGTCAACAACTTTTTAGTCACACTTCATATAAACTATTTGGTTAAATTGCCCCTGTCTTTACATATATACCACACCTTTTCAATTCTGATCATTGTTTATTCTGTGCTAACTCTCCAAATGACTTTAGTCTATTTCATGGCCAAATTCCATGCATACTGCCAAGCTTGGTTAAAATGCCATCTCTTCCATACGGCCTCCCCTACTACCCTCCCAAAAAGAGAAAGTAAAAAAACATATCCTGTGTTTCCTTATCTGGATAATTTATGATAATTATCTCTTTTATTCCTTCTTATTTTTTCATATTCATTTTACATACACATGTCATCTTCCCTCTTACATATAAAGCTACTTGAGATCAGCATCTTTGTTCTTATTTAGGCACCATTTCGAGGAACATTTATATAATAATGTAAAAACATAAATTAATTTTGACTGCTTTAAAAGGATAGAAATGAAAGACATTAATGGTATCTATCTGTATTCTTTTACTGTACTTATAAGAAAATTATTATTTTTTTAATAAAGCTATCTCACACATACTTCTCAAAGAAAATATTGGAGAATATCTTCATCATGCTGGGTTAGGCAAAAACTTCTTAAACACAACATAAAAAAAGCACTAAGGAAAAAAGGACACATTATATTAAAATTAAGAATTTCCATTCATCAAAAAACATAGAGAGTGAAAAGCTAAGCCATAAAGTGTGAGAAAGTATTTGTAATATACATGAGAGACTCAAACACAACATAAAAAAAGCACTAAGGAAAAAAGGACACATTATATTAAAATTAAGAATTTCCGTTCATCAAAAAACATAGAGAGTGAAAAGCTAAGCCATAAAGTGTGAGAAAGTATTTGTAATATACATGAGAGACTCAAACTCAGACATAAAAACAATCACCTACAAGTCATTTTTTAAAAATAGCATTCTAATAGCAAAGTGGGCAAAGGACTTCACCAAGCACTTTACAAAAACAGATATACAGATGGCCTTTAAACTTATGAAAATGTGCACAACATCATTAGTCAAGAGAGAAATAATGCATATTAAAGCCAAATGAGATACCACTACAAGCTCACCAGAATGACTAAAATGAAAAAGACGGAAAAAAACAAATGTTGTCAAAATAGTTAAGGAACTAAACAAGAATGCACTGCTATGAGGTGTGGAAACTAATACAATCACTTTAGGAAGTAGTTCAGCATTGTAAACTAAAGCTGAACACAGGCATACTCTGTGACCCAGTAGTTGACAACTGTGCATGCATACATGTGTACATCATAGACATCTGTAAAAATATTCATAGCACCACTGTTCATAATAGCCAAAACCTGGAAACAAATGTCCATCAACAGAAAAATGGATAAAGACATGTGGCACATTCATACAGAAGCATATTACACAGCAATGAGAATGAAAAAATTGTTGCTAAACCCCCAAAATATGGATGAATTGAGTAAATATATTGCTGAGCTTGTTTTTTTAAAGCAGGCACAAAAATTTTTCTACTGTGGGATTCAATTTATATAAAGTTCAATACTTTATATAAAAACTAATCAAGGGCCGTCCTGGTGGCGCACTGGAGGGTGAGCCGCTTGGGAGTGTGGCGGCGCTCCCGCCGAGGGTTCGGATCCCATGTGGTGACCGGTTC
>NW_007726759.1:374564-385113 GCF_000696425.1 Galeopterus variegatus
GTTGACAACTGTGCATGCATACATGTGTACATCATAGACATCTGTAAAAATATTCATAGCACCACTGTTCATAATAGCCAAAACCTGGAAACAAATGTCCATCAACAGAAAAATGGATAAAAACATGTGGCACATTCATACAGAAGCATATTACACAGCAATGAGAATGAAAAAATTGTTGCTAAACCCCCAAAATATGGATGAATTGAGTAAATATATTGCTGAGCTTGTTTTTTTAAAGCAGGCACAAAAATTTTTCTACTGTGGGATTCAATTTATATAAAGTTCAATACTTTATATAAAAACTAATCAAGGGCCGGCCTGGTGGCGCACTGGAGGGTGAGCCGCTTGGGAGTGTGGCGGCGCTCCCGCCGAGGGTTCGGATCCCATGTGGTGACCGGTTCCCACTCACTGGCTGAGCGTGGCACGGGCGCAACACCGAGGGTTGCAATCCCGTTGCCGGTCAGTAAAAAAAGACAAAAAGGAAAAAAAAAACTAATCAAGGGTCTAGAAATCAGATTGCTGTTATCTTTTTCAGATGATAATGACTGAGATAGGGAAGAGGTAAACTTCTAGGGTGCTGGCATATTCTATTCCTTAGTCCAGAGGCTGATTATACAGGTGTGTTCACTTTGCAAAAAATCCATTAAGTTGTAAACTTATAATTTGTGCACATTGCTCTGTGATGGTTATACATCAATAAAAGATTTCTAAAATAAAATAATACATATTACTTGTAGCAAAAATCTCATTGCCTTAGGCACCATGCCAAAAGGTTGTACAAATTACATATCTTTTTCATAGCACAAAACTATTAAAATCAATATTTTTATATTATACCTTTAAGAATTAAGAGGTAAAATTACACAGTGATTTATTCAGCAGAATAAATAAGAACAATAATAAGTGTTTATTGATTTTGAAATTATGAGGCCTGAAAATTTAAATCAGTTTTAGTATGCAAAAGCAATTCTTTGTTCAAATGACCTTGGTATTTATAATTAGCTAGGAATTTGATTAAGCAGGGGTATATTGCATCATCTTGCAATGTGAAAGTTTTTTCCCCACCCCTTTTTCTGTTTCCTTTGGTGTACTTTACTTGGGGTGTTTGGGGACTGCTCTTAACATCATAATAAGCTTACTTGGAAAGGCAAATGATGCTTAAAATCCAGGCAAGTGAGTTATGGTGCCATCAAAACTATCAGAGAGAGAAACAGAATTAAGTAATAAAAATCTATCCAGCCTGAAAAACAAAATATGCTATATTCTGGGGAAATCTTCTCCAGAGTGGAAAGTGCTTCCTCCTACCCCAGAAGAGACCTAGAACAACCTATAGGACCTTAAGGCCCAGAGCAAAACATTTTTAGGTCTTCTGGGTCTCAGCATTTTTATTCAATAATTAGATTTAAATTTAAATAGACATTGGCTACAGCATTGAAGTATAACATAAGCCACAAGAGGGCAAAGGGCAACATGCAGGTGGGTGCCTCAGAGAAGGGATGATTACTAGTTGAGGAAAGGAAAGGGAAGTCCTTGGAGTTGCTATATTGTTTTGAAATTCAAAGACATGTGATGGTTCAGGCCAGTTATTCCTGACATGCTAAAGACCTGCAAGGGTACAACTAAAAGGCCCACCATCCAGTTCCTTCAAAGGGCACTAATGTTATCAATGACTTGGCTATTTCAGATACACACACTCAAAAAGTCTGGGCCTCTTCCTGGGTCCCTTACTTTAGAAGGCTCCACATATTCGTAACTCACACACACAGAGGCATACATATTAAAGAACACACAGGTACCTCTTCTACTCAGGACCCTGCCCTCAACACTGGCACTATGTAACCAGAACCCTAAACATTTGCTTTATGATTAATACATTTAAGTTCACAGATAATCACTACTCCACACTTCTTTCGCTACAAACCCAAAACTACAGTGCCCTTGCATGGTGAAGTTTTGAGGACTGTGCTAATTCCAGTATTAGGGTCAGAAGCTGCTTCACAGATGCTGTGGATTGACTATGTTCCCTCCAAAATTCATGTGTTGGAAACAATATCCAATGCAACAGTATGGAAGGTAAGACCTTTTGTGAGGTGTTTAGGTCACGAGGGCTCTGCCTTCAAGAATAAATTAATGCCATTATCAAAAGAGCTTTGGGGAGTGAGTTTGTTCTCTTCTGCTATTCTGCCATGTGGAGATGCAGTGTTCACCTCTTTTTGTCCTTCCACCCTCTGCCACATGAGGACTCAGCAAGAAGGCCACCACAAGATGCTGGTGCCTTGATCTTAGACTTCCCAACCTCCAGAACTGTGAGGGAACAAATGTCTGTTCCTTATAAATTACCCAGTCTGTGGTATTCTGTTATAGCAGCCCAAAACAGACTAAGACAACATTACAGGCAGGAATTGAGTGGTGGAAGTATTTAGATAAGGCAAATTGAATTACTTGCTAAAATCTCAGCACAAATGCAATAGGTTCTTGCACAACATTGTTTCCCACTATGATTTTTTCCTTTTCTTTCTGCTTCGTTTTAGTGAATATGTTGGTGTTCATGATTAGCTTGGCATTACTAAAAGTTACATACCGCAGATGAGTAACATGTTGAAATAATAAATAGTTTATATTACACTTGAATGTACATATGTTGATCTAGACACCTTCTTTATATTGACAACTAAATGAACATTGAATGCTGCATTCAAAAATAATTTTATTTTTATAAATATTCATAATAAGGTGTAATTAAATTTTCAAAAATTAAATTAATAAACCAATCTTAATTTTAGTTAATATTTTTATTTCATTAATTTCAATTTGTCTTCTGTTTTTTAGTTTAGTAGATATTGAGTATTTTAAAAGAAATACAAGCTTTTGAAAACAAAAAATAATTTCTTTTTTTTATTTTTACACAATTTAAAATACATCTTTGGATATAAATATATTCAAATTTTGTACATTTTGAATAATTATTTCATTTTATTTTTTATTTCTTTGGGTCATGATATGACACCCTTGATTATAAAAGAAATTGCATAGTGACAACATACTTTGTAATTTTGCTGAAATGGAGACAATAAAAATAAATTTTATAAAATAAATATAGTCACACGTCACTTAACAATGGGGATACATTCTGAGAAATGCATTATTAGGCTATTTCATCACATGCGAACATCACAGAGTGCACTTACACAAACTAAATGGCATAGCATACTACACACTTAGGCTATGTGGAATGCGATTATAACCTCATGGGAGCATCAACATATATCCGGTCCACTTTTGATGGAAGCATCATTATGCTACGTATGACTGTGAATAAGAATGTATGGTTTGTGTATATCTGCATTTTATTACTCATTCAAACATCATCAGTTCATTAACAGAAGATTCAGACATTTTGATAATTAAATTGAGATGTCCTTGATACTTTACTAACATTTAGTCATAAAAAACCATAGATTAAATTCACATATCTTTCAATTTGAAGTTTTATGTATGTTATGAAAGTTCTATTTGAAACAACAGAAAGATAAAAGATGATACATAACAATTTTAGGTTGATTTATAACATTTAAATATTTAGACATATGGTATGCAGGCTTCCATTTTTTTCTCTTGCTCTGGACTTTGCAAATGTACAAGGCAGGTCTTCAGTAAGTCAGATAAAACTGCATCACTTCAGTAAAATACTTCTATTTTTAATATTTATGTACATTCTATGAAGTTAAGGGTATTTAAAAAAAATTAAAGGAATTGTTGGAAGTTTTAGCACCACAGCCTGACATGATACTAATATCTTTTTTTTTTATGTTCATAAGTCTTTTAATAATCAGAGATGGTTTCTTCTGATGTTTTCAAGTGAATTGTAAGAATCGGATTATCTTTAAATCAAATATTAGTTTATTCATAATTATCTGAATTTTTATTTTTTTATTTACTTTCTCTATATGCATAATAATATTATCCAAATTTGCCTGTCTTAGTCCATTTTCTTCTGCTATAACAGAATACCACAGACTGGGTAATTTACAAAGAAAGTATATTTATTTGGCTCATGTTTCTGGAGGCTAAAAAGTCCAAGATTGAGGGGCAAAACATCTGGTGAGGGACTTTTTGCTGTGTCATAGTATGACACACGACATCACATGACAAGAGAGCATGCACACACACAAGAGAAAGGGGCCAAACTACATTCTTATATGACTAATCCACTCCCACCATAAAAGCCTTAATCCATTCATGAGGGAGGTGCCTCCATAACCTAATCACCTCTTTAAAAGTGCCACCTGTCAACACTGTTGTTTTAAGTTCCCAACAAGTGAATTTTGGAGGACACATTTAAAAACATTAGGTTTAAATGTGTCCTCCAAAATAGCATACCTAATCCTAAAAATCCACATGGGACATTTGCTACCACATAAATTCCCAGATCCCACTCCATATCCACATTTTCTATATCAATATCTCTAAGTGATTATGTAGATATACCACATTTTCCTTATCTACTCATCTGATGATGGACATTTGGGCTGATTTCCTCTTGGCTATTGTAAATAGTGCTTCAATAAACATGGGAGTACAGGTATCCCTTCGGCATGATGATTTCCATTCCTCTGGGTATATACCCATAAGTGGAATAGGTGGGTTATACCATAGATCTATCTGTAACTGTGTGAAGAAATTCCATACCATTTTCCATAAAAGCTATACAGTGTATGAGGGTTCCTTTTTCTCCACAATCTCTGCTATAAAAAAGAATGAAATACTGCCATTTGCAGCAACATAGATGGACTTAGAGAAAATTATATTAAGTGAAATAAGTCAGGCACAGAAAGAGAAATACCGCATGTTCTCACATATTTGCGGGAGCTAAAACTAAATAAATAAATAAATATACAAAGAAATAAATGGTGGGGTGGGTGTGGGGAAGAAGACACAACAATCACAACAACACCTTGAACTTGTTAAGACAAGTGAACAAATATGATGTTGATGGGGGAGGAGGAAAGAGGAATTGGTAAAGGGACATGAAAATCAACTAGATTGTATATTGATAAATTAAAATAAAAAAATAATAAAAATGAGGAAGTCAAAAAAATAAAGTGATTCTAGCTGTTAAAAAAAATCTCTAGGCGAAAGAAGACTGTGAATCAGTTTTTTTGTTTCCTTTTTTTCTCTTCTTCCCCTTTTAAACAAGCACCTGAGAGGACTCTTCTCTTCAGATAAGTCTGAGAAATACTATCTTTAAAGAAAATATTTTTTCAATGACATATCACGGATTTTTATTCAACCGTTTCCAGACTGTTAGGCCAAAGAAATGTGTAACATCTCTTTTATAAACAGATAGATTTGCTTTTCTTCTTTTCCTCTTTCTCTGTTGCTCTCCTCTAAACCACATATCTTTTAATATATCTTACAACCATTCAAAGTGCTTTCATATTTTAGTATTGTTTTAATTTATCCTCAAAACAAGACTATGACATAGGTATTATTATCCTCATTTAGCAGTTTGAGAGACTGTGTACAGAAATATTGAGGATTCTGTCTACAACATCATATATATGTATCTGGTAACTATGTAGAGATAAGTCTATAAATTAAGTCTTGAGCTCCAGTATCAGGTATTGTTGTATGATGTACAACCACAAAAAATCAGTGGCATTCAACAAAAAGCATGTATGTCAGCTTCATGTGCCTTCAGGTGGAATGGGGCAACTCCTCTTGTGTGTCTCACTCTGGGACCCACCCTGGAGGAATGTGGCCATGATCTCTTGGCTGCAGAAGCACAGGGGAGCAAGCCCAACCACACAAGCAAATTTCAAGCTTCTGCTTGTGTCATATTTGCTAACTTCCCATTGGTTAAAGCAAGTCACATGGACAAACACAAATCGAGGAGGCAGGAAGCACATTCTAAAATGAGGCCATAGCAAAGGAATGAATAAATTATTTTACTAGAGCTAGGGAAGACTTGGGATCAATTATTTGATCTACTTCACTCAAAGGTACAATTCTTTCTACTAGATCATACTACTTTGACCTTGGAACTTTGGCACAGGCTTATTTTCATGGCTTGCCCTATTTTAAAATTCACTACTTGGGAAAAAGAATAATTTTACAAAAAGTTTATAATTAAAAGTTCACCACAAATTAGTGTGTCACCTTTTACAGAAATGATAAATACCAAACAAATGTTTCAGTAGATTAAAATATATATATGTATATATATATATGTATATATATAGTTCAGCTTGCTGAGTCTATTATAAAATAATGTTTCTTACTGAAAGTTGTCTACTGACACTAAAAGGCTTTCTTTGAAGCAAATTCACAAGTAACAGTAGAATAGCTAAGAAGTGTACGGTTGTGAAAGATAAGCTTGGAGGATAAAGAAAATAATTACAACTGTTCCATTCATACGTTCACATCTTCAGGCAATTGCATATTTTGAATTTTTTTCTTTGTTTTCTTTTCCAAATAGTTACTAGGAAAGTTGTGAAAAATTAGATATCCTGCTATACTCAGAAGACAGATATTTTTCAGAAAAAAAAATGTTTTAATATTAACATTTTAGATTAATCACCATGCAGGGGTTATTAATAATGAAATTTCTTGAATGAATTATTGTTTTTAAAAGAATATATATAATATAACATATACATATACATATATATATATACATATACATATATATATATATATATATAATTTAACTCATGTTTAATCTGGAGCTGAATTTTTTTTAATTGGACTAAAGGTAGCCTCTGGCCTCATGGAGTTTAGATGTCAGTAGGTCAGTTAAAATACAGCTAGAGCACAGCATAAAACTAACTCTGATACCAAGTTTCTTGTGAAAAGAGATGAAATGAAATAGATCATATTATTAGTTAAATACTATCTGCTCCCACATTTGAGAAGTTACACTTTTCACCTCATGAAATACCAGGCATAGCTGCTCAATCAGCAGTGACTTCCTGTGGGTGAATTGTACAACCCTGGCCCACTAACTTCAGGCACAGCCACATTCCTTGACTGTAACTCCCAGCAGGAAGATATGTGCCCTTGTGATGATGAACTCAGGACCTGTTTGACCAATGAAATGTACTTAGAAGTGATTTGAGCTACTCCAAGGAGAAGATTTGTGTATCATTTTGTGGTTCTGCCATGTTCTGTTCTCTCTATGATGGTGCTGTGCACATTTTCCTTAAATGCTTCTTCCTCTGCCTTGATCACAAGTGAAGATGTAAAACAAAGTTTCAGCTGACCTTCAATAAGCCTATAATCTGAGTGATAAATAAATCCTTGTCACTGTAAGCAACTAAGGCTTGACTTAACATAACCAAACTATAGCATGATATAGCCTAAACTTACTGGTATGGAAATTGATCCCCAAAGTGGGATGATAACATCACAGAAAACTTCAAACACACAGCATTAGCTTCAGTGCTATACAGTGGATGAGCAGGAAACTTGTTTGCAGTGGAAAGACAATAATCCTTGTTATGTAGTGGCAAACTGAAATGACCAGAAAGAAAGATAATATACAGAACGAGCTTACGGCTTTAAGTGGAGAGGTTGGGAGACATAATGTTAGTACAATGCCTTGGTTGCCTTTGGCTGCATTTGATAGGGTGCTACAAGAAAGAGATAAACTCAGAAAAGAACTGAATAGCTGTAAGCAAGAATAAAAAGAAATAAAGACAGCACAGAAATTTGTGGGGCTTTGGGGGTTGAAGGATGCAACTGTTTTTCAACTCCAACTGGTAAAAGATTAAACCAAAAAAGAAAGCTTTGGGTGACAAATCAATTTAAGAAGAAGCTTCATGGGAAAAGCAAAACCAACATGTGACTATAAAACCATTTCGAAACTTATGAATCAATTAAAAGAGCAAACAAAAATCCTTTCGGTTAGACAAATGGTGGACGGTGAGTATATTTAAGGTCATGGCTCCCACATAAAGCTCCAATAGGCTTAAAGTGTCCACAATTAACTTTAGAGAAAAAAGCATGTATCAGAAATAATTGGTGGTGTGGATATTGGTACAAGGAACTAAATAAAATCAAATAGGCAAGAAGCCATGTAAGTTTTTGAGAGTTATACTCCAAAACATCACCCAGTCTGGACTAAAAAATAATGACTGAGACATGAGAACTATTAGTTCTTGACTTTCTATAGGTAGTATATCAGTTCAGGTTAAGTCAGGAAATCAGAGCCAGTATAAGTATTACAAGAAAAAAGGGAATTAATATGAGAATTGGAGTTTACACATATGTGGTGAAGATGGGAAAGTGAAGATCTTGGAAGTAGAAGTTGAAGAGAAATAGTCACTAATGACTTTATCCTGAAGCAATGGCACAGGAAGGAAAGTTGGAGCTTGCAGGAAAATACAAGAAACCTGTGCATCTCACTGCCAGAGATGGACTGGAGAACCTGGCAAGGAAAGAGCTTAAACAGAGTTCCATGTAAGCTTCTGCAAGTCCACAGCCAAGCTCAGGTGGGCTTGAGGCTTGTTGCATGGCCAGCAACTAAGAAGATGAGCAGGAGCAGGAGAGTGAGAACCAGAGGCTCACTGGGCACCTCCATGCATCATGTCTGATCACCAAAACCTTCCAAGAGTGATGTTCTCTGCCTTCCAATCTCATAAAAGTTCTTCTCATTGGCCAACCCCATCGACAACCATATAGAGAAAAGGATTCTGAGAAATTTAGTACACAACCTTATACAGGAGCTCATATGCTAAGTCAACAGACAATTCAGTACAGGAAGGAAGTGTGCTGAGAAACTACTTGTCCCCAAGGAGAGCATTTTCAGAAGTGGCTACGGATGATAATGAAAAAGGTAGGAACTCCCCAAAGGCAGGGTAAAACGTCATAGAATACGAGGGCATAAACTTGGGACAGTACCCACTCCACAAGAAGAGAATCTTGCTCAATAGGATATCAGAATATATATAGGCCAGTAACTACTCTGTCTGTCACATCGTTCTCCTTTCCAAATAGCTGGGTTACTCTGGTTATACTGTCCCTATTCTTCTATCCAGTGTCCAACTCATCTTATATTTTTTAAAAATAGTTTGTTAGGTGTCAGCAAACTATAACCAGCATGACGAATCTGGCTGTTGCCCATTTTTTGTAAGTAAAGTTTTATGAGAATGAAGCCACAGGCAGCTCATTTGTTTATGAACAGACTATGGTTGTTCTTTGTATTACAAGGGCAGAGTCAAGTAGTTACGACAGAGACCACTTGACCCACAAAACCTAAAATATTTACTAATCTTGTTCTATACAGAAAAAATTTGCCATTTCATAAATAACATCTATGTATATTTCAACGGGTGGCTATGTCTCTTAAGTCTTTCCTTTACTAATGTATTAATTTCAGAGATGACTTCATAGTAGTACATAGTAATTTTTCTTGTCTCTCTTTACCACTGCATATTACCCCATCATGTGAATGTAACACAGCATTAGACCAGTCTCCTAATGATGGGCATTTGGGTTTTTCCCAGTCTTATGCTGCAGTAAATAGCATTGTGCAAATGTTTTCTTGTTTTTTTCCCTTCATAGTTCATTCAAAATAGACTCCTAAAAGTAAGAATTCTGTGCCAACTTATAGGTATTGCCAAGTTGCCCTCTCTACTTGAAGTTGTACATTTCTGCATTTCTACCAGCAATGTGTAAGAATGCCTCATCCATCCAGCCAGGGATGCTGTCAAACTTTTAGATTTTGGCCAATCTCATTGTAGCTATACATCGTTGAGCCCTTTACCAATGCTGTTGAGCATCTTTAAAGCTAGTTAAGGTCCATTTGTATTTTTTTTTCTGTTATATATCTATTTAACTCTCTTGCTCACTTTTCTGTATGACCTACAGACTGTTTTTCTTCTCTATACTTATAAACACTCCATATGTATTATATGTGTTAGAACAATTAACCTTTGTCTTTGATATAAATTACAAATATTTTTCCTATTTTGACTTTGTTAATGGTGGATTTTCTTTGGTTGCTTGTTTTTGCCATACAAAAGTTTCCTGACGTTGTTATTTTGAATATTTTATGCTGCCAAATTTTCAACATTTTTTTTCTTATTGCTTTTGTATCTTGAGCTATAGTTAGGAAAGTTTCTCCTATGCGTGGGCTATAGGACATTCACCCATGTTTTGTTTTAGTACTTGTTTTGTTTAATTTAACTCTCTGACACATTTGGAATTTGTCCTGGTGGGCAGTAAGTAGAATGAGACCAATTTTCTCTTTCTCTCTATTGCTATTTACTTATGACAGCACTAGTTATTTAAATAGTTCATTTTTTCCCATTGATATGATTATTTTATATGACAGTTTATGTGTATTTGGGTCTATTTTTTCTTTCTACTCATACTATAATGCCATGACATTTTAATTATAAAGGTTTTGCAGTATGTTTTAATATATTTTAGGATTAGTCTCCCCTTGTTACTGTTTATTTTTAAGGTTCTCATGTCTATTCTTGCTTTTTTCCTTCCAAATCAACTTCATACACAACTTTTCTAATGCCAGGAAAAAAAAAAA
>NW_007726759.1:386192-386713 GCF_000696425.1 Galeopterus variegatus
AAAAAAAAAAACTGGTAGTATTTTTATTGGGATTGATTAAATTTATTAATTAGCTGAGATATAACTGACATCTTTATGATGTTAAATTTTCCTGTCCAAAACCATAATGTATCTTTCTGGATTGTTCAAGTGTAATTTCATGTCTTTCAGCAGTGCTTTATAGTTTTTTTAACAGAGGTTTTGGACATTTCTTGTTGAGCTTATTTCTAGATGTATCTGTGTGTATGTTTTTAATCGTAAATCGGGTCTTCTTTTTCATTATAATGGCAAATAGTTTTTGTATGTCAGTTTTAATTCTACTACTTCATTAAATTACACTGTTGCTTACATAGATTATTTTGGGGTTTTAGTTATATAATCACTCCATCTGAAAATAGAGATAGTTTAGCTTAATGCTTTAACTTATTGCTTAAAATATCAACTCTTAATTATTGATTATTAATCAAATTACTCAGAAAAGAAGAGCTCTATTTTTACCTTTCAAAAAACTATATAAGAGTCTGAGTTAAAAGATTGGCTTT
>NW_007726759.1:388454-390538 GCF_000696425.1 Galeopterus variegatus
CTCTATTGATTGAACACCTTAATGATATGTGTATGTCAGCAATATCACATTTGCCTATGAAAGATGCTACATTTTATTAAACATCCAGAGATCATTAAGTGGATTTTATGCTGGAAATCAAACTCTGTGGTGAGCTTTATACATTCATTTTCTCTGATATGCAGAACTAGTTACAAGTAAAGGTTTTTTCCAACTTTGGGTAGGATCACTTTCAAAATACAGAGTCAAGAAACACACATAGAGAACCTTACATGAATTGTCAGTACATGCCTTGATGAATTGGAATTTTAGGAACCCAAGAAATGAAGTTGGAAGTATAAAATAGTACTCATAAGGGGAAAAGTCAAACATTTCTCTTTGCCATATTCTTCAGCAATTTTCAGATTTCAATTAATTCCAGTTTTACTTCAAGTTAAAAGTCACAGTTTTAATGATTCTTAATCTTAAATTGCCTCTAAATTATAGTGGGGTAGAGGGCACCAAATGACAGAAGCACTTTCATTCACAAGAAAATCTTCCTTTAGGTTTCCTCCTCTGATCATTCCTTAATGATTAGCAAATGTATGCAGCTTTAGCCCTGGTAGTGTATAATGTTTAAGTATATGTTGGTTAATAAACTCTCAGCTCTTTGAGTTCAAAGGCCATTTGTCGTACTTCCCTTGTACCATCCACAAAACCTCATAAAGAAAAGCGAGAACAGTGTGCTGTTCAATAAACGTAGATAACTGGTTTAGATCAGTGAATCTTGTAAAATAATAAATACACCTAAATTACGGACGGGGACCCAGAATTTAACCTAGAGAAGGAGATTCAAAGGATTTTTTAATAGAATTTCTTGAGGCCAGGAATTATATCTTTCTCATACTTCTGTTTTATGAGTTCAGCACCTTACAGGGACTTTCTCAAAAAGGACAGTAAATGCAGGCTAAATAAATGAATTAATGAGTTAATTTGATTCTTAACTTTTTGTTTAGAATATACCAAACATAAGGAGAGTCCTTCACTAATATTTGCAGCAGGGGAAGAAGGCTCTTTTTAGGCATTTTCTCCTACTCTGCATAAGCACCGATTTCTGGTATATCTTCCTTCTATACAGATACCTGTCATTTTTGCAAGTTAATGCCACAANGATTTCTGGTATATCTTCCTTCTATACAGATACCTGTCATTTTTGCAAGTTAATGCCACAAATCTGGTAGCTTATAAGTTTTAATAAGTGGCCCTTTCCAGAGACACTTGAACTATCCGTGTCCTCTAAACAATACAAGTAGAGGATTTATATGGTGGACTGTAAGCACTAAACAAACTGTGGTCATAGGTATGGGCTGTACATGCACAGGTGAGAAAGTCAGATGAAGGTTCTGTCTCCAAACCTCACAACAGCTCCATGAAGTAGATACTATTCTCCCCATTTTAAAGATGAAAACACTGAGACCTTAAATGCTGTTTCTCAAAGTTTGGCATGGGACTGGTAGCATTAATATCACCTGGAAACTTGCTAGGCAAATTCTTAGGCCCATTTCAGACTTATTGATTCAAAGACTGGGGTGGAGCCCCGCACTGGGTGTTTCAGCAAGACATCAGGGTGATTCTGGTGCTAAAGTTTGAGAACCACTGATTTAGAGAGTTGAAGTGATTTGATATGCCCAGGATCCCACACAGATGGGAAAGGCAGGCTGGAACTGAATCCAGTCATCCAAAGCTAGCCTCCCACTCTCCACTTCCTCACACTGGAGAGTCAATCACTCTCCACTCTCTCAAAAGGCCAGTCCTGTGCTAGAGATGAAATTCAATAAGGGAGAAGATGAAGCCAGTTCCTAGGGGAGCCTCATAATTTCAGAATGTTAAAGACTCAGGAATTGGTTTACAGATAAAGTCCAAGGAAGTAAGTAAATCATTTTCCTGCTTAAAATAAAACACATTTAATGGTTTTTGGAGATCAGGAAGGTCATTATAAGTAAGGCCAAATCACTTATTTCACTCAGTACTTCCTTTACAATTGCCCTTTATGGGTCTTAAAAAAGACTTTTTTCTCTTTATCTGATGTGATCCTAACGATGAGTAGATGTTTAAGAGGTACAATA
>NW_007726759.1:390957-514788 GCF_000696425.1 Galeopterus variegatus
GGCAACGGATCGCAACCCTCGGTGTCGCGCCCGTACCGGACCGGGACCGGCAACAGGATCGCAACCCTCGGTGTCGCACCGTCACCTCGCTCAGCCACTGAGCGGGAACCAGTCTGTATGTGGGATCTGAACCCTCGGCGGGAGCGCCGCCACGCTCCCAAGTGGCGCACTGTAGCAGTGTGCCACCGGGCCGGCCCCATACTATCTTTTAATTCTATTTTTCCACAAACTTTCAAAGTACCCTGGTATTGTGTTAAAATCAGCTATTCTCTCCCCACACCACCCCCTTTCAAACAAAAATGCCACCGAAAATGTGTAATTTACTAAGTCATCAGTGTGAATAAATCACCAACCTGTGTGAAAGAGAAATGTGGATCTTGTGCGTATTTGATTCTGCTGCAAGAGAGAGTGAAAGTTCTTCGAGGGGTGAAGTAAGGAGTCAAAAGCAAATCTGTGCACTAGACATTAGTCTATAAAAGCTGGAAAAGACCTTTGCCTTTGAAATCAACACAAAGTTGCAAAAGTGTCTCTCTATATACAAAGTTTCATTTGAGAAATGTTAGTTCCATGATTTATCCAGGATCAGGGTAAAAATACTGAGTGTGAATATCTCCAATCACACATATAGTAGTGTCATATGGGTAACCTATAACTAGCTGAGGCAAACCAAATTAATAAACAGAAAGATATAGAAAGATAGATAGATAGATAGATGATTAGACATACATGGACCTCCATGAAATCTTTAAACAGAACCAAACACAAAAAGACTATGAAAATTAAAATGAATACACCAGTGCCAACTTTTTCACCTATACCTATTAACCCAAAAATGTTGGGTCATAAAGGTACCCAATCTAGGTAAGTTTAATGTTAACATTATGGAGATGGTGATGGTTAATTTCATGAGCGTCTCTTTTGACAGTAAGGAGTCTGGGTCCTCACTAAATTAGTTGACTTGGGATCCCAAAGTTGCAAAATTAGCATCTCCACCCTCCCAAAGCCATCACTATGTGGCATGGCCAATTATACTCAACAAGCATCAGCATGTTTGGGCTTTGAAAGCTTCAGTCAGTTGTTGTAGATGAGTTGGGCACATTTCCAATGCCTTCCTAAGTACGAAAATAAACATACTCAAATGAGGGTAAATAATGACCTAATGGGAAACACTGAGTGAGGCATCTGACAGCCAGTTCAGACTGGCACCTTTCTCCCTTTCAGTTTCGTCTGTCCTTCCCAAGTCAGTCAAATAAGTAGGCATTAGTACCATGTTGAGGTAGGGAGGGGGTGAGTTGTCCCTGCAGAAGTCCAGGTACTTTGCCTAAACACTGATTATGACAATGTATCCAACAGTAGCAGGGATCCTATCTGCAAAAGACTGATAACTCTATCAGACATGCTTCTTCCAGCGACTCCATAGGCCCCTTTTCATCCCAGCTTGAGGCAGATCTCAATGGGCTAAAGAAGTATGAGAAACTGAGATAAGTGTTAGCTACAATTATAGAGACATGTTTGTGTTGCTGCAATTAGGGTGGTGTCAGCACTTCTGTTAACCTTTGCATTGCCAGCATTTTCCCATTTGGCATTCCAAGTGAGTAACAGCATTTAAATTCAGAAGGAACACAAGCCATTGTCTGAATTACAGGCCCATGAAAGGGGTGAAAATGGACAGCAGTACATAGGATGGCCTCAACCAAGCTGCTAAACAAGTAGAGCAGGGCCTGGGAAGGTTTATGAGAATGGCTCCCACACCACTGTCCTTTTACTCTTTGATGTTGAAACAATTTCTGGTGATGAGGTGGACTATTACTGCATCACTAAAAGAATTTGGGTACTGGTAGGATCTCAAGAATTTACTGGGCCTTTCCTTTGCCTGTGTTATTTTCCTTTGCCTGGAGTATTTCTCTGACCAAATACTCCTTTTAAATAGTTTAGAATAATGATTTTTAGACCATTTTGAAACAATACATACAGAATCTGCGATTATCAGATGAGTTTAATAACTCTGTATTTATACCCGTTATCTCATTCAAGCCTCACAATAATCTAGCATATAACATGTGTTATTACGTTCCTTTGACAGAGATTAAAAATGAAAAGCAGAATAGTCAAGTAAGTTGGTATGATGCATATAATATGTGTTATTACGTTCCTTTGACAGAGATTAAAAATGAAAAGCAGAATAGTCAAGTAAGTTGCTCAGAATCTCATTGCAAGTTAATTGCAGGACCAACACAAAGCCAAATGTACTGATTAATATCTAGGGTAGATTACATTAATCTTCCCTGCTAAAAACTGGAAAGCTAAATTACCTTTTCTTCCCTTTACCACAAAACAGCCCTCAATTGCTTCATCAA
The DNA here is from genome assembly GCF_000696425.1 of Galeopterus variegatus. Classification (NCBI taxonomy): domain Eukaryota; kingdom Metazoa; phylum Chordata; class Mammalia; order Dermoptera; family Cynocephalidae; genus Galeopterus; species Galeopterus variegatus. The sequence continues at coordinate 393,315 of NW_007726759.1, forward strand.
CAAATCGAAGGAGAAAAGCTTATCATAACCACCAGGAAGAAATATTTATCATGCATATTATGTGTTACACATAGATTATTTTTCTTTACTAACCTCCTCTAGTATCTGAAAATTTTTCTTTAAAATTCTTGTTCACCCCTCTGTTATTTGGATCTTAAACTGTGTAAAAACTGAAAATGAGACAATAACCTTCTATAGAAGCCAAAGTCTATCTCTCCTCCATATTTATTTGCTCCAAATATTCATGCACATAATTAAAATGAATGATAATGACATTATCTTTTTACCTACCCCATCTAATTCTCTTCCCCCAAAAGCTTAGGTTTAGAATTTAGAAATGGCACTAATTTGAGTTTAGTTTTTTTTTTTCCACTAAAAAGATTAAAAATTAATTATGTCAAATTTTGTTCACATAAATCTGGTCCAGAATGCTGCTTTTCCGTCAAAACTTAAGACCAGTTTCAAGTCCATCTGGCCCAGTGATCTGATGACATTTCCAGCTGTGTGTCAAACCAGTTTGGATTGTGCAAGCCTGAGTTGATTATCAAGAAATCTAAGGCTAAGTTTCAAATGGTTTTGGGCTAAATTAGTGATTCCCAAACTTACTGATAATAAAAATATCCTGGAGCCATTGCTAAAACTGTAGATTCCCAGACTCATCTGGAATCCTCACTTTTAAGTGCCAAGGTGATTACTTCACTAGCTAAATTTGGGAAAATAAAAATATTATGAAATATGGTTATTCCACACCATATAATATATTTTACAAAGTTTCTGCTATAATTTTTTTGTGGTTATCAATTGTTTTTAAAATTTGTGGGTCACCAACTGCTAAGCCAGGTTTACACACTGTGCTTAGAATAGAATGCCTAATAAATATTCTATTACAGAATGAATGGAGAAAATGACTCAAGTTCCCACTTCTCCATGAAATCCTCACCCATTTTTCCAACCACTGTGATATCTTACCTTTCTCTCACGTTCCTGTTACAAATACAGCCTATTCCATTCCACAATGCACTTGATCACACTGTATTCCATATTCCATTATCCCTGTAAAGCAGCACAATGTAGTAAAAATAAATATGACTTTAGATTCAGATGTACATGTACAAATTTCTTAACTTCTAATGCAGATATGCTATGTATCTCACAGAGTTGCTGAGGATATTAAATGAGTAATTTCTGCCAAGTATTCCTGTTACAAATACAGCCTATCCCACTCCACAATGCACTTGATCACACTGTATTCCGTATTCCATTATCCCTGTAAAGCAGCACAATGTAGTAAAAATAAATATGACTTTAGATTCAGATGTACATGTACAAATTTCTTAACTTCTAAGGCAGATATGCTATGTATCTCACAGAGTTGCTGAGGATATTAAATGAGTAATTTCTGCCAAGTACTAGACTACAATCTCTTTGAATCTCAGTACTTAATATAATGCCAAGATCATTGCAAGAGCTAGTCTTATCATATTTTCTTTCACCCTTCCTTCCTTATATAATCTACAAATCCCTCAAGATCAGGGACCGGGTCTTACACTTCTTTACATTTCTTTGCCTCTATCCTTCATCAGTTATTCTGAGCACATACTACATGCTCAAATAATAGTTGGTTTAGAAAGATCAAAAAGGGGGAAATAAGAGAAAAAGAAGAGAGATAGAGCACCGAAAAGAAAAGAAAAACATATAAAGGAAAAAAAATTACATGCTGGGAAGGGTTGTCTTGTTCTCAATAATTATCCCAGGCACCATGGAACTAGCCCCTAGTGTAGATCAGAACTGACATCCTAAGATTGCCAAGCAGAGTAGTTCCTCACAGCAATAATTGAAGTTTTGTTCCCTTCCAGTGACTTAGGTTTCAGAATCAAGAGTAAATGTTTGATTTTACCTTCACTGCACTCTAGACTCTCTGAAGTACAGTTTTTATTTACTGAGATTTCTCTGCTTGTCTGCAAAACTCAAAGTTTCTTTCAAATATAATTTATGTAATTTTAATTTTTAAGGTCAAATGGAAAGAAAAAATAAGTATTATATACTATGTGTAGCCCAGAATTCTCCATATTCCTAGCTCCAAACAAAAACTGAAAACAAGTGAAAAAAAATGTTCTTTAGGTGAATTTCATCAATTAACTTCAGTATTTTAGAGCTAAAAACCACTAATTTACAGTGGCCTCATCTTTTTTACAAGTAAGACCTGAAACTGAGACTCAAAAAAAGTAAGTGCTCACCTAAGAACAAATAAATCAAAATTTTGACCAGAACAAATTATTTATATTTTTGGAAATTTTATAGAATTACTATATTTTAGATCCATAAGTGACCTTAGAAGCTTATAGAATTACTACATTTTAGGTCCATAAGTGACCCAAGTCCAACATATCACTCCCAAATAGAAATACCCCATACAACATTTTTGGTAGTGCTGCCTGAATATTAGCTGTGAGAGCTAATCACTGCCTCACAGTTAGTCAGCCCATTCAATTTGTGAGATATTTCTTTTTTATTTCAAACTATATAGCCCTCCTTCTACATTTTGTTCCTAGCTCTGATCTTTGAGAAATAGATTAATTCTTTTTTTCTTTAATATTATCACTATTCTTTTAAACATTTTCTTATATCTCAGATTTCCAAATATTTTATGACTTTGATACTCTCTAAACATTCCATAATTAGTATTAATGAAGATAATAGTAAAGAGAAAACAATAATGAGAACAACCTACATTTATTGAGTGCTTTCTATGTGTCAGGCACTACAAAAAATCATTAGCACTTACTATTTTATCCAGTACCTAGAACAATGCCTGGCATACATTAGACATTCGATGAATGTTGGTTGACTGGAGGCATCCTCATCAAACTCTTTGACATAATTATCTCTTTATCAAAGAATCAATATATATCAAATTTGGAATTTGAAGCTAAGCATTTTGACTATATAAATTATACAGGCACTTAACCACTATGCTTTATGCTTAGAAGTATTATTTTCTCAAATGCAGTAACACAACTGTGTCCATTGATTCCATTTATTAGTGGGTGTATGTAAAAGTTCTGCATCTAGAATTAGACTGCAGCATTCTAGAGTTCTGTGCATGGGAGTTGATTCCTATCTCATACAAATAAGCTGTTATTTTTTAACCCCTACAACCTACCACTCCATTTCTTTTATTCCATTTTCAGAAAAATTCTTTTACCAGGTTATCTACCTTGCTGTCTCCAATTCCTCTTCTTCTGTTATCTTTTTAAACCACTTTGTTTACTTTTCCCCCAATTCTCCATGAAAATTGCTCTTGTCAAGATTTTCAGTGACTTCCACTTTGCTAAATCCAGTAGTCAATTCACAGTCCTAGTCTTCTTTGATTTATCAGCCACATTGAGCACAGTTCATCCCTCACTCCTTCTCAATACACTTTCTTCATGTGTCTTCTAGGGCAACTTTTTTGGTTTCCTCCCATCTCACTCCTTCTCAGTCTCAGTCTTCTTTCTACTGAGCTCTTAGTGTTGGAGTTTCACAGGGTTCAGTCCTTGATGCTCTTTATCTGTACTCACTCCAACGTTGAGTTCATCTTTTCTAAATGTGGCTTTAACCACAATCTCTATGCAAAGACTCTCGAATTTATTATTCCTGTCCATAACTCTCTTTCCAGCACTTTATTAGAATGTTCAATAGACAACCAAAAACACAACTCCTGCTCCCCATCATTCCAAACCCACAGCCATCCCTATCTCAGTTGATGGAAACTCCATCCTTTCTAAAATTTTTGGAATCAACATTTACTCTTCACTTTCTCTGACATTTAATTTGTCAGAAAATGTTGATTAGGGAAACCTCTATTGCTTTATTTTTTAAAAATCTGGTCATGTCATCCTTTCACTCAAAACTTTGCCAAGTCCTTAAAATGGCCCATCGTATCATGCCTGATTCCCCTCTCTGTTACCTTTTGAACCTCATCCTCAGCAACTTACTCAATCCTCACAAAAACCCTATGACAGTTTGCTATTCCTATGTTGTACATGAGGAAACTGAGGCTCAAAGAAGTTGAATAATTAACCTAGGATTAAAAGGCCAGTAGATGGCATAGCCAAGATATGAATTCAAGTAGCTGTGATCTTCATCATCATCCCATCTGCCTAGCCAAGAAAGAACTAGATTTTCATTGTAGAAGCCCAAGGAAGCTGAGAAATTGGTGGTACCTTGTGCTTCTAAAAATGGGAGGTAAATGTAGGGCTGAAAAGAGGAAATGTTATTGAAAGTCTGATTAAGATTCCTCTCTCCACCCTGCATAGACAGGCAATGGATTCTCCTCAACCTTGGAAGAGGAATAAAGATTTACATGATGTGATGATGACCCGGAGGACAAGAATGGAGGATACTGGGCATGAGAGATAGCATAGAAGCCACATTATTCCTCAGTCTAAAGTGGGAAAGTATTCTTCCCTATGTTTCTCATGACAATTTCAATGAACATTTTAAAAGCAATTTTTAGAATATTAGCATGAAGCAGCATAGATCTTGCTGAACAGCTTAGTCCCAAAATTAATGAAAATGACAAGTCTGCATTCAAAGACAAACTATTTAATGACTAATTTTTTTAATTGGTTCTAGGCTGAGACCTTTGTCTAACAAGTTTCAGCCAGGAGAAAATTTTTTATGCTGCAGTTATGAACCTCTGATAATAGGAGATTTAATGGAATTTCAAATAGGCCATTAATTGTAACATGCCAATCTAATAATGAGAAGATTAAAATATGTCTAAACTAAACAAGTTCAGTATAGCTTAAGTACTTTGTTTGAAATTAAACTTTCCCAAGTATACATTTTGATATCAAATCTTGAAAAGTTAAATACTGAAACAGGTAGAAAAAGTCTTTTTTGTGGCAAATTTCCATAAAATATGCCTGAATAGCTTACTCTGACTATAGCAACTTTGCAACTATAGAAATTAGAAATTAGATCAAGCATAAAATAAATTATGGATGAGACAGGTTGTAGTATGTGTATATTTATAATTTCCTATGCCTTTTGAAATAAATTGTTGTGGAAATTTGATTTTTCAGGGTAAATTTTGAAATGTTTGTGACTTTTAATTTCTTTCCCATAAAATAGGGTTACAAAACAGGAAAAATGATTGGATAGAGTGCTGTTATTGAGAGTATTGAGTGTAAACCTTTGAAAAAACAGATGGTATATAGATGGAGCTTGTTCTGTGTTTGGGAGATAAAGGAAAAGATAAGATTTGGGTAATAATAGCTACTGTATTGGTTTATCATTTTTTTAGGGTGATTCAGTGATGCTGGAAAGAATTATATAGATTCCAGCTGTATTTTGGGGTTGGTATCAGAAAGACTTGCTGGTGGGTTGAATGTGGGAGGTGAAGAGAGGCAGAAATTAGAGGTGATAAACAAGATTCTGGCTTGAGCAACTGACAGAATGATGATGCTGTTTACTGAAAGAAGATGGGAGTAGGGCAAACAGGAATCACAAGTTCTGTTTGGAACTTCCTAAGTTTGAGATACTTGTGAGTCATCCAACAGGTGCAATCAAGTAGGATGTTGGATACCCAAGTCTGGAGTTATCTCCAGTAAATTAAGGACACTGACAGTAGTGAACACAAAGTTGATCAGGTTTAACATTTACATGAGCACAGAGTAAGTGGTCACCCTGAAAATTGGTTTTGGGTAGTAGGAAAAGTCTAGCAGGAAAGGGAGAAAATGTGGATTCTTTTTTCTTTCCTTCCACCATCTAGATACAGGATTTGTTCTAACTTTCTAGAACTCACAATGGTGCAATTGTTTATAATATACACTCTAAATTCAGAAAACTGGAGTCAAATTTCAGCTGCACCTCTTATTTGCTGCATAACTTCAGAAAAGATATTTAAGCTCTCTGTGCCTCAGTTTTCTCTTATGTAACGGAAATATCATTATCACTGCTTCACAGGGTTGTCTTGAGAATTAAATTAATATGGTGGTATTATAACACCAAGGTCAAGGGTTCAGACTCCCATACCAGCCAGCTGCCAATAATAATAATAATAATAATATGTGTACACACACACACACACACACACACAATCACTTAACGTTGTTCCTGGCACATAATAAGTACTATTTAATATGTGTACACACACACACACACACACAATCACTTAACGTTGTTCCTGGCACATAATAAGTACTATTTAGGTGTTTGCTATTATTATCATTATTATGAGAAGGATTAGATGACAATAATATTTTTCAAACTTTATATATTGAGAAGATCCTTTGTTCAAAACAATATTATGCAGAAACCCAAAATGTGAAAGAAATAAAGACAAAACAGCTGTGGCTGGAAGGTAGGACCTGGATGCCCACGAGTTTAACCCTTTCTCCTTCCTTTCCCACCATGGTAGCTGCTGAGGAAGATCTGTGGAACTTCTGAGACTCTTTTCTGAAAACAACCAGACTAGATAATCTTTCAAATGTGAGAAAAAATAAAGATGCTTTCAGACATACATGCAATAAAGAATCTACCACCCACAGACTTTCACTAAAAGACCTCTGTGCTTTAGCAATAAGCAAAGTGAAGCCAGAAGTTCAGTCCATCGTATGGGAGGGATGCCTCTTCTCCATTCCATATATTCCCTTCAGATGGAGGGTCCTCTACTTGCATCACAGTCCTGGTCTTCCTCACCCCATCCCAACTCCAGCACACTCAGTCCTCCTCTGAAGAAGAGTGACTTAATATGATTAGAATTTGAAAGGAGAGACTAGATGTAGGTAGGCCAGACTCTTCCTCTCCCCTTCTGCTTGGGAGCCAGGTTGTCTGCAGGGAAGTGCCTTATGCTGTGCTCCTCCAAAGGGTGTTATCAGGACACACTGTGATCAAGTGATGGGAGGCCTGCTCTTGTCCAGAACTGCCTATGACTAGATTAGTATAACCATCTAACTCTGGAACTGGTATTAGGAAGCCCATTTGTCCACCACTGGACAATTTTCCAATATCAGCTCTATTGGTAACAAAAGTCACATTTTGGTTCCCATATACCTTACACATTTGTCTTATTTCCCAATTGGTTTAAAATATGTATGAGAACAAGTGAGCTATGCAGAAGACCTCCTTGACTCCCTAGAATGCAGGACAAAAGAAACAGTGAACTCAGAAATAGATCAAATATATTGGCAAATGCCTGAGATAAGAAGGTTCTAGATCACAAAAACAAAATTTGTTTATCATGCTAAGGAAGGTAGATTTTATCCTGTAGGGAGTCAAAGTCATCAAAACACTTTATTTTTATTTTTATTTTTTTTAAAAAAGATAACTGGTAAGGGGATCTTAACCCTTGACTTGGTGTTGTCAGCACCACGCTCACCCAGTGAGCCAACCGGCCATCCCTATATGGGATCCGAACCCATGGCCTTGGTGTTATCAGCACCACACTCTCCCGAGTGAGCCACGGGCCGGCCCAAAACACTTTAAATAAAACACTTTTTTTTAAAAAAGGGGACATGTCCAGATTAGTATGTTTGATTATTTTCTTAGATGGGGTCAATGTAGTAGGAAGAAAAGAGTAGTGAAAAGTGGAATCAGGTTAGAAAGAGAAGGTGGTGTTTTGTGAAGGCCAAATTTGCCTGCTTTACAAATTTGTCTGAGGCTGTCTCAAATGATGATGCCATGTTTTCCCAACCTATTGCCTAATTTTAAACAGCTGGTCTGCTGACTCAGTAAGATTTCAGTAAGCCAAGCAATTAGATAAGCAATTCTTGAACTACATTTGGGATCTTTATCACAGTGTTTCAAAGATGCTCTACAACTTCCCATTTAAGAAAAAGAATGAAGTTTTTCTCTTCTGGCCTCCAACATTTATATTTTCATGGCATATCCATGATACATTACTATTTATAATTTTAAAAGGCAAAATACTGATAGTCACAGAGCAATGGCTTGAAAATTAAAATTCGTGGCTATAGAACAGGCCATTTGTCATTCACAAAATCAGCAAATATTGAGCAGATGTATACTACATTGTAGCATTTTTTTCTCTCCCTGAAGACAATTTTTTTACTAATGTCAGACTATGTCCAGTGCCTGGCTGATACTTGGATCCTCACCTTTCTGAGTCCTTTCTTTTTGTGCCATTCCTCTGAGCAGGATGCCTCCATCAGACATAAGGCAACTGTTCTAGTACAAACATTTATTAAGTTCCATGGTTGTGCAACACTGTACTAACCACTGGAAATATGAGGGTACTTCAAAAAGTTCATGGAGAGATTCGTATTATCTTTCAATTCTATTTTTCCATGAACTTTTTGAAATACTCTCGTACTGTGATAAATATGCAAGAATCCATGGTTCCAAAGACCATTCAGTGTCCCAGGGAGATCAAAAGCACAAACAAACAAAAGCAGTAGTAATAACACTCCCAGTCTCACTTCCTAATGGCTTCCCGCTCTATCAGGAAATTCCTTGACATGTACTCTACCTGATGAGGAACTATGTTGAGGAAACGCAAGAAATGTAGGGAAAGAATACTCACCTAGCTAGGTAAATAAGACAAATCACTTGGTATGATAAACATAATTATAAATTGCCCTACCTCCCAGATGGGTCATTTGGGGACTTAAGTCATTCATCTGTTTTGTTGTTATGCTTTGTCATGTGTGTGTGTGTGTTTTTACATGGATGCTAAGTGCTTCCTTTCTTTGTTGACTCCACTTACTCTCCCCAACAGAGACCTCTTTTCCAAAGTGCAAGCCTAGCGATTTCTGAAGTTCAGTTATTCCCCTCCCCACTGATCCCTAGAAAACAAAATATATTAATAAGGGAACTCTTTCATTAACAGAAACCCTACACAAACTAGTTGAAACAGAGACCTGTCTGACTTTCTAACTGGGAAGTTCAAGCAATGGACTTCAGGCATGGCTAGATCATGATGCTCGAATTATGTCCTGAAGGATTTGATTTACTCACTTTACTGCCATTTTTCTCTGAACAGATTCTCCCCACATAGTGGCACAGATGGTCACCAGGAGCTTACATCATTCTCATGGCTAATAATCCTACCCCATCTCCCCCACCCCTGGCCAATTTACTTTTTCCTCATAGCTTAAGCAAAATTCCAGGGATTGTCTTCAAGAATGCTAGGGAAAAAAATGTATATCCACTTTACACAGAAACTGTATAATATTTTCTAAAGACTTTTTAACTAAAGGAAAACAAAATAAACATGATCAAATTACAGTAACAAGAAACTGTGTAGCTTAATATTTTCTGTGGCTTTTCCTCTGCAGTTCATGGAAATACAAGTGGAATTAAGCTGGCTATTTCCTAGTTCCTTTCACTACTCATTTCTCATTGCGCTGTTTAGAAACATCTGTACCCAACTCCTTTATTTAGGTTTTCATTTCCAGGATGATGCGCATGGGTTTTTCCAACTTCTTGATTGCCACCTTTTCTTTCTAATTCATAGAGCCAATATCAGAATGGAATTATGTAGCTGCTAGTTGTAGATAATAGATCTAAAGAGACCCAAGTAAGATTAATCTTCTCAGAGAAAACTCTAGGCTGTCTACCCAGATCTAACGTCTTCTAGCTTCACTCAGGCAAGTCAACTTACTTAATTCCTTGATGCTCAACATATTCTTTACTCCAACATTCTTTGACAATGGTTGCCAAACACATAGCTGGAAGTCTGTCTCTGTGGGGTGGGAATAAAGCAAGCTGGTGCCAGGCTTTAAGAAACCCCCACAAGGTATGACAGAGACCAATCACTCTAATGGAGGTGAAGATTGCACACTCTCCTCTCAGCTGAGTTGGCCCCTTGCCTCTGTTATTTTCCCAGGCTATAGAAAAGTAGATATAATATATTCAGCCTATGACCTGTAGCTATGAGAAAAACAAATTCTTCTCATATGGTAAGAAGAAGGCACAAACACTGTATCAATGGAGAATTAACTGATCATGATCAAGAATCACAGCTAGACAGGACAAACTATTTCCAGTGGTCTGCAGTGGTAGTGCTAGGCATCTGTAATTAACAATAATGTATTGTATGTTCTCAATTGCCTAAAAGAGAGGAGCTCAAATGCTCTCATTACAAAGAAATGATATATTTTTGTGATGATGTATATGCTTCTTATTCTGATTTGATCACAGATTGCATACATGTATAGAAATATAACTCTGTGCCCCATAAATATGTACAGTCAATACATGTCAATTAAAAAATAACTTTTTTAAAAAAAGAAAAAGAAAAAGCACAGCAAAGGCAAATATTTCATGAAAAATAAGAGAACCCAATTTAAAAGAAGTTATAGGTTAAAATTAGACGAAAAGGCTTCACAATTGCTTCAAGCTATAGAAGAATTTAATAAGAACATAAATTCAATTGTTGTAAATGAGCTCAAAAATGAGTTGATAAAACAACAGTATGAGATGAAAAGGAATTTTGCTAATCTGAGAAAAAACAATTATGGATGGATAACATTGTTCTCTGGCTATAGAATCCTGTGGCTCTTCTCTCTCCTTTCAAATAAAATAGAGCTTAGGAACTCAGGAAATGAAGCAGACTCTTGTTTGAGGAGATTCCATGGGATACCACTTGTTCCCTGCTTTGAAGATAGCCTTCTGATTATCTCCTGATTAGGTAAGATCAGGATTTCCGAAGACACTGTGGAAACTTTGCAGATGTACACATGCGCATGTACACACACACACACACACACACACACACACACACACCAGTGGAAAGGAATAAATATTTGAGACCTATTAAAGAGTTAAAATCTTTGTAATCCTTCAGAAACACAAGTTGACAAATACATGCCAGTTATTCTCACCGGCCAATGCACCATTGGCACCACCACCACTTTCTGCCATTCTCTGACCTGCTCTGGGGAAGCTGACCCTTGAGACTATTCAACATTGCTCCTTTGCCCTTGGGCTTCCAGTTGGGCAGAAGATCAGAGGGTAGGAGGAGGGAGAGGCCTAGTTGTTTCTTCTCCAATCATCCCCTGCTTCCATGAATGTCTCTGGTAGTAGACATGACCCTCCACACTCTAGCTGGCACAAGAGGGGACCTCTTCCATATGTCCACAGTCAGTAGACTCCAGCAACACTACTTCCTCCCCTTGTTCCTGTAGTCCTAGTGGTGCTAGTGGCTTCAAGTGGTTGTTAGTCTCTGGAATCTTACTATTCCTTGATGTTTTCCTGTTAACCTTGTCCCTTCTCCAACAGTAATCCTTTTTTAACGTCTCTAAATTTTAAGCATCTAGGGTAAATTCAGTTTCCTGCCAGGATCCTAGCTGAGATGAAAAAATAGAAACTGACTTTGGCTAAATTGAGAAAAATAAATAAATTCAAAAGTGAAGAAAATAAAAAGGCTACACTGGATATAGAATTGCTGTCATAGAGAAAAGGCTAGAGATAATAACAGTGAATGCGAAAAGAGACAGAGAGAGAAGGAGGAGGAGGAAAAAGAGGAGAAAAAAGATCAAAGATCTCTCTAAGTAATAGATATGAAAGGCAGATAAAAAGACTAACATAAAGACATGAGGTTATAAAGAACCAAATAAATAAAGCAGAAAAACTTATTTGAAAATATAAAACAAGAAAAATGTCCCTAAAATAAAATAAATAAATGCCGCAACCTGAAAGAGGACACTGTGGACAAAATAAACTTGATGCAGAGCAGTCAATGCCAATATATATTGTAGTTATGCAATTCTCTATATGCTAGCTATGCTATTATCAAGGATAAAGAAAAAGTATTCAGCAAAAAGACAAAATAAGCCAATCACAGGAGAAGAAATCACGTTGGCCTTAGACTTCTTTACAATGGAGATCAGTTCTACAAAGTTCTGAGAGAAAGATAATCATAGTTATAGTACATTCTAATATTTCTGTTATGTTAAAAAAAATAATTTTCAAGAAAACCTGGAAGGCAAAGAGTGAGATGAGAGAAAGTATGTGAGTTTTGATATTCTTATTTATAGCAAGGAACCACTATGAAAATTGAGACCTTAAAAAAATAAATAAATAACTCCAATCTCTTAAAGTTTGATTTTTTCCAAAATTTCTTCCACAATCTTAGAAGAATGTTTTAGTGAGAATCTTTTAAGTAGAAAGAAGAAATATTTATTTAAAGTTCACACTTCTATCAGGGTGTTTTTGGACTTTGTGGGGGGGGTGTATTTGGTCAAATAGAAGTTTGTTTTTTTCTTTAAAAAATCTATAATATAATCATATTTAAAAGTATTTTCTTTGTCTAGCTCTCTGTTTTTTAAAGAAACATGCCTGGAGGTGTATTTGGTCAAATAGAAGTTTGTTTTTTTCTTTAAAAAATCTATAATGTAATCATATTTAAAAGTATTTTCTTTGTCTAGCTCTCTGTTTTTTAAAGAAACATGCCTGGATAAGGCTCATCTAATATTAACAAAGTTTATTCTTACGTGGTAAGATTTAACTGATTTTTAAATTTCCATCTTTGTGCTTTTTATAGTGTTTGAATTCTTTCTAATAAATACACTTAGTATTTACCAAAAAAAGTAGAATAATTTACTTCATTAAAAATAAGACTAGATAGGGCCAGCCCGTGGTTCGCTCGGGAGAGTGTGGTGCTGATAACACCAAGACCACGGGTTCGGATCCCTATATTGGGATGGCTGGTTGCTCACTTGGGAGAGTGTGGTGCTGACAACACCGAGTCAAGAGTTAAGATCCCCTTACTGGCATCTTTTAAAAAAATAAAAATAAAAAATAAGACTGGAAGCAAACCAAAATGTTAACAACTATTAATCTTGTGTAGAGGAAAATGAATCATTTTGGTGTGCTCCTTTTACTTTTTATTAAAAGTTTGTTTCATGTCTTTGCAAAACAAGATACTGAACTTCATTTGAGGATATGTAGGAAAGTTCAATAATTTGAGAAAGTGTATTCAAGCTTTAGATTGAACCTAAGTTAAGTGTCAGTTATCTATTGTAACATGACAAATCACTACAAACTTAGGTGGCATAAAATAATAACTTTTTCATATACTTATGACTCTGTGGGCCAGGAATTTAGGTAAGGTGCAGTGATAATAACTTGATTTGGTGGCTTAAATCTGGGGGTTGGCTGGAATGGCTCAACTGAGGCCATGTATCTGGAGTCATGGTTTGGAGTCTGGGCTCCTCATATCATGGCAGTCTCAGGGTTCCAAGAGAAAACACAGCAAAAAAGACAAGACCTCAAAGTGCAAACACCTATTAAGCCTCTGCTTCCATCATGCTTGCTAATATCCCATTGGCCAAAGCAAGTCATATGGTCAAGCCTAAGTCTTAATGTGAGAAGGGTACACCCAAGGAATTTGAATCTCAACTATATTTTTTGACCTTGACAAGTAATTTTATTTTTCTGAATCTCAGTTTTCTCCTCTGTAAAATGAAGATAACAATACCTTATTCACTTGGTTTGGGGGATTAAATGAGATAGTAAAAATACAGCTAATGGAGAACCTAGGAAACAGTATGTGTTTGATAGATATTCCCACTTATTTCACAATTGTAAAAAGTATTTCTTGTTAAAAAAATGGTAGCACACCTCATAAACTTGTCTTTGAATAAATCTCTTCTATACAGATGTGATTAGCATTATTTTTTTCATTGTTGTTTTGTTTTATTTTATTTTGTTTTGTTGGTGGCTGGTCGGTATGGGGATCTTAACCCTTGACCCTGGTGTTATAACACTGTGATCCAACCAACAAATCGGCCAGCCCTGGCATTGTTTTAAATTTATTTTTCAGTGTTTTTATTTATTTTGAGTCCCCACGAAAATTACATAAATCCTCTCACGCAATGATTACTTTATTTTTTATACCCTTGTTTGTCATTTTATCTTGCTTTTATTTTTACAGGCTTCTAATTCAAAAATATATTTTCCATTGACCTACTTGGAGCATCTCATCTGATCTTCATGCAGCCCTATAATATAGATAAAGAAATAATCATCTTCACTTCACTGATGGAAAAATTACAACCACTAAAAGTTAAACTAATATCTAAGGTCATTCAATGGCAAAGGAAAGACTAAGTCCAGTGACTCAGTCTTCCCAGGCTTCAGTACTCTAGACCTTACTATCTTTTTCTAGTTTCTCATGAGCCTCTTAATAAATCTATTTGGATATTCCAGAGTTGTTGCTATTGCTAAGTTTCTACGTTTTGTTGTTGTTGTTATTTCTGTTGTTGATTCACTGCATAATAGTACAAACAGTAATCACGGTGGTTAATAGAACTTAGCTCACTTACTCCAGATATCAAGCACAAACCTATTATGAGATTAGTGTGTATTCAGCATTGTGTTCTGGTTGTAAAAGGGCTTTTATCTTTTCATTCACTAAAATGGATATTTTAAACTCATCAACGAACTGGAGAGAGTGTTTAAGGGAGACTCCTTAGAATATACCTATTTTGTTTTGTATCCAGTAACTTCCCTTAATTAAGAAAGATCAGATCTCATAAAGATGCTGGTGGAACCTTGGTATTTACATATGTGTCTCACATACCAACACATATGCACACAAGTGGGCAGGCATACACACACACATCAGTGGAAAGGAGTAAATATCTGATATCTATATACTGATGTAAAATGTCAAATTCTGTGTAATCCTTTAGAAAGGTAACACAGATTGAGGAGGGGTGCAAGATCTTATGTATCAATTATAGATCTCCAGTTGCAAAAACAATGGCAAACTTGAAAAATAAAAAAGGACTTATTGGAAGGATATGGGTGGCTTACAGAACCAAAGGAGTAATCACAGAAGTGTGGTCAGAAAAGAGCTCAGGGATGCAGGTAGCAAGAACCAGGTGGCTGACCAGTTAGTGGTTTTATGAAGTCACCCCTATGGAGATTGTATTAGTCCATTTCTGTTGCTTATAACAGAATACCTAAATTGGGTAATTTATAAAGAAATGAAATTTATTTGTTACAGTTTGGGAGGCTGGGAAGTCTCCCAGGGGTACATCTGGTGAGGGCCCTCATCTAGGTGGTAACTCTCTACAGGTTCCTGTGGTGACACAGGACATCACATGGTGGAGAATGGCAGAGATCTCTCATATACTCCTTATAAAGCCACCAGTCCACACTCATGATAACTCATTACTCCACAAATGGATTAATCCATTCATGAGGGCACAGTCCTCACTATCCAATCACTTCTCTTCCCACCCTCAACACTGTTACAATGGGGATTAAGTTTCTAACACATTAACTCTTGGGGAATACATTTGACCCATAGCAAGGACGAATTGACTCTATTTTTTCTATCTTTATAGCACTCCTTTCAAGAACATCTGGTTGCTTCATGTATACACCCCTTAGCCAGGTGTGGGGGAAGGAATTTCATTGACAGTTTACAAGACTACAAACAGTGGGCAAGAAGTAATTCCCCAAAGGAAACCATGATGTTATAACCAGAAGAAAGTAAAGAATGCTAGGCTGCTAAAAGTTACATTAAATTAAATCAAATCAAATTAAAAACCAAAAGGTTTTGTGTAGGTTTAGATTGCCTCCTTTAAAATGTAAAGATTTGCCTCAAGTAAACCTAATAAATTAAGCTGATTTAAGATTATCCCATATAATCATCACAGACACTTACTCTAGAAAGTTCTCAATACATCAAGTTAGATGTCATATTATTCTCTTAGTATGTTACTTACATTTACTTGTTTTATTGTTATTAAACCTGTCATTTAAAAACACAAGCAGCACAACATAGTTTATTCTAAACTACGTTTTCTTTCATAACATAATTACATTAGAAAACACTAAGCCTTCTGCTACAATGAGATAATACAATTCCTGGCTGTTCAAAGACACATGGCAAACAGTGCCTAAAAGGGGAATGTTATCTTACAGTGAAATATGCCTACCTCTGAGGACTTTGTTTTACCACTGCTAATGTGGTTTTGGAATTCTGACAGGTGTATGTATAAGAATGCCATTGACTAACAAATCATTATATACCAAATGCCCAGAGAAAAATTACACTAAGAATTCAAAGCAAGAAAGTGAGTGCATTTTGAAATAAATTTTAAAAAGCACACATGGAAATTAAAATATTCTTTTTTTGCAAACTGCCATAACTGTTTTTTACTTAATTATTATTATTTTTTTGCAATGGCTTGAAATGATTTTCTTGATTGTAATGAGTCATTTGGTAGAGTTAAGTATTTGATATCTATAAATCACTTAAAAGATGGAATAGGAGCTGGGATTATTTGTGTTTGCCTCTGACTTTATTCAGGGAATGAAGTATCGAGACGTGATTCTGTGAGTCCTCTGGCAAACATAACACAGGTTTTCATAAGAGTTGGGAAGGATTCTGTGTGAACTCATAAAACTTCAGAACTTAGAGAACTTGGATATAAAGAGACTTTAGAGGTAATCTAGTTCAGACTTTTTACCTAATAGTTTTTTTTTTTTTATTTTCATTCATGTGGTTTATATGTCTTGTCTGAAGTTAGCAGCAATACTAGTCATACCAGCTCTAATTCAGTCTTGTATTACCCACAGTACAGAGGAAAATTTTACCAAAATATCTGGAAATGGTTTTAAATTGTTTTGTTCTAGCAGGATGTCCCCAAATTGAAGGAAGCAGGGGGAAATTATGATAAAAATACGAGCAAGTCCTCTGTCTTTTGAGTGCCTTAAAAATACTCAAAGAATCTGTGTGTTGGTAGGAACCTAAGAGATTACCCTGTTCCAAAAAAAAAAAAAGAAAAAAAAGAAAAAAAAGAAAAGAAAAGAAAGAAAGAAAAATTTATGGTGGCTTTAGAAGTCAATGAGCAAAACTTTATCTCCCAAGGAGAAATCTCCTCTGTGCTAACTCAAACTAATATTCCTTTGTTCTTCAATGACAAAACACACTTATTCACAAACAGCTTTCCCATACATTTTTTTTCAATTTATTTATATTTATTTTTGTGGGGTACAGTGTGTTGTTTCAATACATGCATATACTGCAGAATGAACCACTTGGAGTTAGATAGCATAGTTTTTTAACCTGTTTTTCGAACCTTCTCCTCCCCCTCAGCCCCTTTCTCCTCCCAGACCCTCATAACCATTACTCTTCTCTCTACTTCTATGAGAATTTTTTTTTTTGAGATTCCACATATAAGTGAGACCATGCAGTATTTGTCTTTCTGTGCCTGATTTACTTCACTTAACATGATGGTTTGCAGTTCCATCCATGTTGCTGCAAATAGTGGGATTTCAATTCTTTTTACAGCTGAATAGTATTCCATTGTGTATATACACCACAGTTGTTTTATCCATTTATCTATTTATAGGTATTTAGGTTGATTCCATCTCTTGACTACTGTAAGTAGTGTTACAATGAACATGGGAGTGCCGTGTCTCTGATATATTGATTTCATTTCCTTTGAGTATATACCCAGCAGTGGTACTACTGGGTCATGGGGTGGTCCAATTTTTAGTTCTCTAAGGAATGTCCCTACTGTTTTCCATAATGACTATACCAATTTACGTTCCTACTAACAACATAGCAGTGTTCCCTTTTCATGCTAGTACCATGCTGGTTTGGTTACTATAGCTTTATAGGATATTTTGAAGTCAGGAAGTGTGATGCCTCCAACTTTGTTCTTTTTGTTTAAGATTGCTTTAGCTATATTGGGTATTTTTTGGTTCCATACAAATTTTAAGATTGTTTCTTCTATTTCTGTGAAGTATGTCATTGGTATTTTGATAGGCTTTGCATTGAATGTATAGATTACTTTGGGTAACATGGACATTCTGATGATGTTAATTCTTCCAACCCATGAACATGTGATATCTTCCTACTTATTTGTGTCCTCCTTGGTTTTTTTCACCAATGTTTTATCTTTTTTTTTTTTTTTGTCTTTGATCCTGAAAGCCTGGTGACTGATTTATGTCTCTCTTTATTGCTTAAGTTACATCCCCTGTTTGCTCAGCTGCTTGTTTGTACTCACTTCCTCAATTGCTAATTGTTGAGCTCTATTCCCAGATTCTAAATCACTTCACATTTGAGGGACCAGCTCCCTTTCATTTAAATTCTGAGGGGTTTTTCTGAGGAGGGGAACCTACTCGGTTTCAACAGAATTCCTGACCCGTAGAGGTAGGACGTGAGAGAAAGATGAGTCAAGGATAACAGCAAGGCTATTGGCCTGAACTGGAAGAATGGATTTGCCACCGAGATGGTGATGTTGGGGGAATGATCAGGGGCACAGATTTGGACACATTAAGATTGAGATGTACTTTAGATATCCAAGAGGATACATTAAGTAGGCAGCTGAATGGAATATGGAGTTCAGGAGACAGGTCCAGCTTGGAGATATAAATTTAACGCCAAGATACAAAGACTTGCCCTCTCTCTCCCCACACCCAACAAAATTTCACTTCATCACTAATGTTTTATAATTTTCATTGAAGAGGTCTTTCACCTCCTTGGTTAAATTTACTCCTAGGTATTTCATTTTTTTGGTAACTATTGTGAATAGGATTACTTTCTTGATTTCTTCTTCAGCTATTTCATTATTGGCCCATAGGAAGGCTATGGATTTTTATATGTTGATTTTGTATGCTGTCACTATGCTGAATTCATTTATTAGTTCTAGTAATTTTTTGGTGGGCTTTCTATATATAGGATTATGTCATCTGCAAATAGGGATAGTTTGACTTCCTCCTTTCCAACTTGGATGCACTTTACCGTTTTCCCTTGCCTTATTGTGCTGGCTAGAACTTCCAGTACTATGTTGAATAAGAGTGGGGAAAGTGGGCATCCTTGTCTTGTTCCAGATATTAAAGGAAAAGTCTCCATTTTCTGTTCATTCAGTATATCGGCTGTGGGTTTGTCATATATAGCCTTTATTGTGTTGAGGTACATTCCTTCTGTACCTAGTTTACTGAGTGTTTTCATCATGGAGGGGTGTTAGATTTTAGCAAATGCTTTTTTTGCATCTATTGAAACGATCGCATGTTTTGTTCTCTTCTTTCTGTTGATGTGATGTATCACATTTGTTCATTTGCATATGCTGAACCATCTTTGTATCCCTGGGCTGAATCCCACTTGATCATGGTAAATGATATTTTTAATATATTGCTGGATTCTGTTTGCTAGTATTTTAAGGATCTTTGTAACTGTATTCATTAGGGATATTGATCTGTAATTTTCTCTTTTTGTTGTATCTGTTTCTGGTTTTCATACAAAGTTAATGTTGACTACATAAAATGAGTTTGGAAGCATTCCCTCCCCTTCAATTTTTTATAAGAGTTTAAGAAGATTGATATTAGTTTTTCTTTAAATGTTGGGTGGAATTCAGCATAAAGCTATCCGACCCTGGAGTTTCCTTTGTTGGGAGACTTTTTATTACTGCTTCAATCTCATTACTTGTTATTGGTCTGTCTAGGTTTTCCAGTTCTTCATGACTCAGCCTTGGTAAGTTGTATGAGTCCAGGAATTCATCCATTTCTTCTAAGTTTTCCAGTTTGTTGTCATATAGTTGTTTGTAGTAGTCTCTTATCCTTTGTATTGCTCTAGTATCAGTTATAATGTCTCCTTATTAATATCCAATTTTACTTATTTGAGACTTCTCTCTTTTTTTATTAGTCTACTGAAAGTTTATCAATTCTGTTTACCTTTTCAAAAGACCAACTCTTTATTTCATCAATCTTTTGTATATTTTTTAATGTCTAATTCATTTATGGCTGCTCTGATCTTTGTTATTTCTCTCCTGCTGATTTTGGTTTTGGTTCTTGTTTTTCTAGTTCCTTGAGGTGTAATATTAGGTTCTTTATTTGTAGCCTTTCTACTTTTTACTAATTAATTAATTAATTAATTAATCTTGGCACTGGCTGGTATGAGAATCCAAAATCTACTTTTTAAATCTAGGCATTTATTGCTATCAACTTCTCTTTTAGAACTGCTTTTGCCATATCCCATAGATTCTTGTATGTTGTGTTTTCATTTTCATTTGTCTCCAGGAATGTTTTAATTTCCTTTTTGATTTCTTCTTTGACCCATTTGTTGTTTAGGAGCATGTTATTTAACTTCCATTTATTTCTACAGTTTCTAGTGTCCCTTTAGTTGCTGATTTCTAGTTTTATTCCACTGTGGTCAGACAAGGTAGTTGATATGATTTCAATATTTTTAAATTTGTTAAGGATTGTTTTGTGACCTAATATATGGTCTATTCTAGAAAATATTCCATGTGCTGCTGAGAAGAATGTGTCTGGATAATCTGCCCTTGGCTGAAAGTGGGGTATTAACATCCTCAACAATTATTGTGTTGGAGTCCATTTCTCCCATTAGGTCTAACAGTAATTGTTTAATATAACTGTGTGCTCCAGAGTTGGGTACATATGTATATTTAGACTTGTTATACCTTCTTGTTGAATTGATCCCTTTATCAATATATAATGACCTTCCTTATCTTTTTTTACCTTCCTTGGCTTGAAGTCTATTTTATCTCTTGTAAGTTAGCTACTCCTGATCATTTTTGGTTTCTATTTGCATAAAATAACTTTTTTCATCCTTTCACTTTCATACAATGTGTGTCTTAATAGGTGAAGTGATTTTCTTTTAGGCAGCATATTGTTGTTTCTTATGTCATAATCCATTGAGCCACTCTGTGTCTTTTAACTGGAATATTTAATCCATTTACATTTAGAGTTATTATTGATATATATGGACTTGTTGCTGCCATTTTGTTACCTTTTTCTGGTTGTCTTGTTAATCCTTTTTTTCTCTTTTCTGATCTTACTGTCTTCCTTTCTGATTGAGTGGTTTTCTCTATCAAAGTATTTAGATTTCTTGCTATTTATTTTTAATATGTCTCTTGTAAGTTTTTGTGTTATGGTTTCCATGAGGCTTACAAAAAATGTATTATAGTTACAACAGACTATTTTAGACTAATAACAACTTGAGTTTGATATATAAGATAAAAGAAAGAACCAAAGCCAACTCTACACTTTGGTGTCATTCTCCCCTACTTTTGGATCTTTTATTGTTTCAAGTTACTTCTTTCAATATTACCTAAATCTTATGCCATTATTGTTTGTGTTGTTGTCTTGTTACGTTTGTCCTCTAGTCTTCAAACTAAGGATGTAAGTGGTTTGTTCAGCCCCCTTACAACATCAGAATATTCTGAGGTTGTCTGTGAACTCACTTTACTAATGAGCTATGCACCTTCAAATGTTTTCTTGCTGCTCCTTAGCATTGGCTTCTTTCAGACTGAAGAACTCCCTTTAGTATTTCCTGTAAGGCAGGTTTAGAGTTGGTGAATTCTTTAGCTTTTGTTCGTCTGGGAAAGACTTTATTTCTCCTTCATATTTGAAGGTTAGTTTTGCTGGAGAGAGAATTCTTGTCTGACAGTCTTTTTCCTTCAGCACTCTCAATATATCATCCAATTCTCTTCTGGGCTGCAGGGTTTCCACTGAGAAATCCACTGAGAGATATATTAGGGCTCCATTGGTTGTTATGTATTTCTTTTCACTTGCTGCTTTTGGTATCCTTTCTTTGTCCTTGGCTTTTGATAATCTGATTATGATGTGCCTTGGGGTGTTTCTCCTTGGATTGAATTTGATTGGTGAAGGAGTTTGGGTGTGTTGTCCCCTCCAAAACTCATGTGGAATTTTGATCCCCAATGTGGCAGTGTTAGAAAGTGATTGAGTCAGGGAGGCAGATCCCTCATGAATGGATTAATGCTTTCCCTGGGGGAGAAGGGATAAATGAGTGAGTTCTCCTCTATTAGTTCCCATGAGAGCTTGTTATTTAAGAGACCCTGGCACCTCCTCTGTCCCTCTCTCTTGCTTCCTCTTGCCATGTGATCTGCTTGTATCCACCAGCTGCCTGCCTCTTTTCCACCATGAGTAGAAGCAGCCTGAGGCCCATACCAGATGCAGTTGTCCCAGAATCATAAGCCAAATAAATCTTTTTTCCTTATAAATAACCCAGTCTCAGGTATTCTATTATAGCAACACAAAACGGACTAATACAATTGGCAACCTCTGAGCTTCCTATACCTGAATGATGTCATCTTTCTCCATATGTGGGATATTTCCAGCCATTATTTCCTTGAATATGCTTTCTGCATCTGATAGAGTTTGGATGCACTGTCCCCCCCCCCCCCCAAACCCATGTGGAAATCCAATCCCCAATGTGGCAGTGCTGGGGGCTGTTTGAGTCATGGGGGTGGATCCCTCATGAATACATTAATGCTCTCCCTGGAGGGTGGGGGTAGTGAGTGAGTTCCCACTCTATTAGTTCCCATGAGAGCTTGTTATTTAAGAGACCATGGCACCTCCTCTGTCCCTCTCTCTTGCTTCCTCTTGCCATGTGATCTGCTTGTATCCGCCAGCTGCCTGCCGCTTTTCCACCATGAGTAGAAGCAGCCTGAGGCCCATGCCAGATGCAGCTGCCCCAGAATCATAAGCCAAATAAACCTCTTTTCCTTATAAATAACCCAGTCTCAGATATTCTGTTATAGCACCACAAAAATGGACTAATACAGCATCTCTTCCTTTTTCTTCTCTTTTGGGTATGCCAATTATACAGAGGTTATTTCACTTTAGGGAGTCCCATATTTTCTGTATTTCTTTTTTCACTGTTTCTTATTTTTTATATTTGTTCCTCTGATTTAACAATTTCATATGCTTTATCTTCAAGCTTACTGATTCTTTCTTCAGTTTGATTAAGTATGCTGTTGGAGCTTTCTATCAAGTTTTTCAGTTCAGATGATGTATTCTTTATTTCTAGAATTTCTATTTGTTTTTATTTTTAAATGATTCAGTTCCTTTGTCAAGTTTCTCATTCTGCTCCTTGTTTTCCAGATGTCATTCAATTTTCTATCTGTACTTTCTTGTATCTCCCTGAACATCCTTAAGAGGGTTATTCTGAATTTTCTGTCAGACATTTCATAAATCCACTGCTTTATTGCTGGTGCTTGGTTTGTTTCCTTTGATGGTGTCATACTTCTCTTTCCTGATCTTTGTGTTTTTACATTGATGCCTAGGCATTTGAGGAGACTGTTACCTCTTCTAGGTTTTATAGGTATTTTTCTGGTGATGTTAGATTTTTACTGGTTCATATCAGAGCTTTGTCTCTGGCCTGTGGTTTTTTTTTTTGTTTTGTTTGTTTTTTGGGTTTTTTTTTTTTTTTTTTTTTTTTTGTTTTGTGTTGGATTATTAGCTACCGCCACCACTTAAACTCTGCGCTGGAACTAATTTGTTGTCCTTTGGTTAATTCTAAAATGGAGGAAGTTCCTGTGAGAACCAGCACTTGAGCTCTGTGGTTGAGCTAAATTGCTGCTTTGCTGCTGATTCTCTAGGGAAGCCTTTTTGTGCAGCTCAGGTTTTAATAGTTGGCCTTTTAATCACTTCCAGGTCTTGTGAAGTCAGATACATCTGGCCTGTGCAGAATTTCTGGTCAGAGTCTTTCCAGCAAACTACACTCCCTGCAGTTTTACCTCCCTGACTCGTCTCCATCGAGTGCGCCTGTGCTGATTGGAAAGCAGATCAGCTGCCCACAGTATGCCTCAATGTTCTCCCAATAGGCCAGCCTCCCCCCACACTCCAAACACTTTCCATGGGGCAGGCCAGGTGCCAGTCCCTTGCAGTGACTCATCAGCCTCTGAGTGGATCCCATTTTTGGTTGGCTATGGCTCCTTGCTCCTATGTAGGTCCATGGAATCCCTGTCAGTCATCTGCCTGGCCTGGGGGGTTATATAGTGTGTGCCAAGTCCCTCTTTTCCCCTGCAGACTCCAAGTAACTTCATGCAAAGGGTGGGGCAGGCCAGGTGCCAGTCCCTTGCAGTGACTCATCAGCCTCTGAGTGGATCCCATTTTTGGTTGGCTATGGCTCCTTGCACCTATGTAGGTCCATGGAATCCCTGTCAGTCATCTGCCTGGCCTGGGGGCTTATATAGTGTGTGCCAAGTCCCTCTTTTCCCCTGCAGACTCCAAGTAACTTCATGCAAAGGGCACAGCTACATCTTTTGCCAGCTTCTCTTCTGTGTGCTCACCAGAGCTGGCCCTAAAGTGGCTGGGGCTCAAAATGGTTAGAGCAGTCCCTTCTTTCTCTTTCTGTGGCTTCTCCTGCCTTCACAAACTCTCTAGGTCTCTCCTTCTCTTCCTCCAAACTCCAACAGTCTCAGGTTGGCAGTCTTTGCTTTTTAATGGTTGTAAATTGATCAGTTGCGGGAGAGAATGAC
The DNA here is from genome assembly GCF_000696425.1 of Galeopterus variegatus. NCBI lineage: Eukaryota > Metazoa > Chordata > Mammalia > Dermoptera > Cynocephalidae > Galeopterus > Galeopterus variegatus. Next base: position 417,533 of record NW_007726759.1, read on the forward strand.
ACTGGGAACTGTCTATTCTACCATCTTGACGAATTTTCCCCATGACTTTATAAAGCTATCAGAAAAGCCTCTCTTACATGGACTCACATCTTCTCTCCTAGAATGTACACTCTGTCTGACTTAATACAGTCCACTTTTAGGACTTCTTTCAAGATCATAATCTGTCTGTAAATTTCCCACCAACCCTAGCAATTTTTCTTCCTGTATCAAAGACATTGTTTAACAGAATTTCTCATCCATTGTCAAAAGTAAGTCTCTTCTGATTCTGATTCTGAATCACCAGCAGAATCACTTCTTGTGCAAATCCATAGGCTCCACTCCAGACCGAATGAATTGAAATCTCTAAAGATAAGACTGGAGAAACTACATTTTAAATAAGCACCTAATTCTTACATATACCTAAATCCTTGAACCAGTGCCTAAGGGATAGGGATAAAAAGCTGGTAAGGATTCAACCACGTTAAAACTCACCCCCAGAAAATCTTCCCATTCTACAAGGAAAAAACACCAGCATAATTATCTGAAAGCTCTAACATCCCACAAAGCACTACACTTACATAGGTGTAGAAGCCGGTACTTGTCTAGCATTTAGTCAACCTGTTGGGGGCTAATAATTCAAGGGGTTGTAGTCTTCATGAAGAAAGTGCACAGAAACTATGAAGGACTAGCTAGCATCAGATCTGGCTAGTCGGGGATGAGGGCAACCCTGAAAAACATGTCCTCATCTTACTTCATGAATATAAACATCACTCCAATACACCTGCCATTTAAGACAAGCTTGTTTCATAATAAACTTTGGATTCTTGAGATGCTTTTTAAAACTTTGGCTTCAGTAGTCCAAAATAGAGTTAAATTAATTTTATGAGCTTTAAACCAATATTCCAGTATACACTTCGGTAAAAACATAAGACTTCAGTTCTAAAGTAAAATACTGAATGTATTCCAGGGATTAACCCATTAATCTCCCTTCTTTTCTCTATCTACATTCACTCCACTGGTTTATCACCTATACTATGATGACAGACAGGTCAATTCTCTAGTTCAATTATTTTACCTAAACTCTAGATTCATATTCAACTGCCTATTTGACATCACTGCTTGAATATTTAATAGATATCTCAAACTAAATATTTCTAAAACTAAACTGTTCATCTCTCTCCAAACCTGCTCCTCTTGTAGCCTTTGCCATCTTAGTTAACTGCAAATCTATCTTTTCAACTGTTTAGGCTAAAAACTTTGGAGTAGCCTTTAATTTCTCTTTCTCATCCCAAATCCAATCCTTCAGCAAGATCTCTAGGCTTCATCTTCAAAATAAAACCAGAATTTGACCTCTTTTCACTGTTTCTACCAGTACCACCTGATCTGAGCCACCATCTTCTCTTATCTGGCTAATTGTAGTAGCCTCCTAACTGATTTCCCTGGTTCTACCCTGGCCTCACTCAAATCCATTCTCAACCTCAAAACCCAGAGTAATCCATTTAAAACTAAGGCCAAAGATATCACTCCACTGCTCAAAATTTTCCAATGTCTCCTCATTTTACTCGCTCAAGCAAAAAACCGAAGTCCTTGCCATGGCCTACAAAGCCCTACATAAATCTGATTCCTCATGACCTCCGAGACCTTATATCCCACTATCTCATACCTGGTTCTTTCTGTCCCAGCCATCCTGGCTCTGGCCTCCCAAAGATGTTATTATGCTCGTGCCTTAGGAGCTTTGTACAGGCTTTCCCCAGTTATTCACACTACTTACTCCTTTCCCTCCTTTAAATTATTGCTTAAAAATGTCACCTTCTCAGTGACATCATCATCCTACTTAAAATTTATCCAGTGCCTCCAGAACTTCTAACCCTTCTACTGTAGTCTGAATGTTCCCCTAAGCTCATGTTGGAGCTTGATCCTCATTGTAACAGTGTTAAGAGAGTGGGAAATCTAACTACAGTATTTGAAAGGTGGGACCTTTAAGAGGTGATTGGATCATGAGGACTATGCCCTCATGAATGGTCTAATCCATTCGTGGGTTAATGTGTTAATGGTTTAATGGGTTATCAGGAAGTATATGGGAGGCTTTATAAGGAGAGCAAGTGAGCATGTTGGGATGCTCTTGCTACTCACTTTCCATGTGATATGCTGTGTCACCACAGGATGCTGTAGAAAGTCCCCACGAAGACTAAAATACTCTATATATCCCAGGGCTTAATCCTTGGATCTTTTCTTTTCTCTGTCTATGAGAGACAGGCAAGAAGAAGGCCCTCACCAGATGTGCTCCCTTGATTATGGACTTGCCACCCTCCAAAATGGTAAGAAGTAAATTCTGTTTCCTTATAAATTACCTAGTTTCAGGTATTGTGCTACAAGCAACAGAAATGAGACAAATGTGCCTTCTTTCCTGCTTTATTTTTCTCTCATGTGTTGTTACCTTTTAATATACTCTATAATTCACTTTTTCATTTTTATTTATTATCTGCTTCCTCCACTGGAATATAAACTCCATCAAACAATGATTTTTTGCCCTTTTTTTTTCCTTTGCTGTATTTCCAGTACCCAGAACAGTTTCTAGAACAAAATAGGTTTTCAAAGAAATAATTTTCAAGTGAATTAATTAATGAATAAAGAAGCCTAACTGGCTTCGTGACCCTGCTAGAACAGGTCACTTAACCTTATATCCTCTGTATCCTTATTTGTAAAAAGTGATTCATGATCCTTATTAAGATATCTTCCATGCTGTGAAATCAAAGTCATGATCATAGATTCACAGATATGGAAGGAAGCCCTGTGAAGCTCTAGGGCAGAATCTCACTATTTGAAGACTGTTGTAAAACCAAGCTGGTGTGGCTATGTGAAAGGCACCTGGTGGTTCCTGTGATAAAGGCTGAGTTTCAACATAACGTGGTGTCAAGGTAGATCTGAGGTTGCACTACCCTCTCTCAAAGAGTCATAAATAAAATCTATCTGATGGTTTCATCTTTATATCTTTTCGCTACTTTGGGCACCCTAAGCAGTGTTCACTGCCTCCACTCAGCATGATTTTGTAAATTCTAGCTACCCTACAGAGTTTAAAGGGATGAAATATCTAATTAAAATGAGACTTCTAGTGGGAATAGGTTTCAGAGAGTAGTAATATGACTAGACACTTTTAAACAAAAAGAGTCTGAGTCTAGGAGTCAGGGGAACTGGATCCTAAATTTGGTTCCATCACTGTGTGACTTCAGAGAAGCCACATAACCTTTACATCTCAGTTTCCTCATTAGTCAAATAGGAATTTGCCATCTTTCATAGGGTAATTGTGGGAATTGCATAAAGATAACGGACATTAAAGCACTTCTAAAGTTTATAAATGCCCTACACGTGTTTCATCCATTTAAAGCATTAGTGACGTGGTAAGTGCTGTAACAGACAGAGAATTGAATGTGATTTTTGCTGATAAAACTGAGATGAAGTCCTATAGGCTCACAATTTACCTAACAAGATAAGACATGAGCACTGGGAAATACTCCAGGGAAGAGGCTGTTGACAGAGTGGAAAAGTCAGGCGTATGCAATTACAATGTTGAATCCAATCATCGTCATGAGTTCAGGGTAGATATTTATGGATCATCATGGGGATTGGGAGGAAACTGACATTCATTCAGAATGGGTGGTAAGAGAGGATTTTCTTCAGAAAGGTAGAGCTATTCAAAGGCAAAGTCACTTCCCACTTTAGAACTGGATATTTTACAAGTTGTGCAGCTCATCAATTTAACAGCCCCTGGCATTTGCTGCGTAAGGAAATTGAGTTCAGTTGCCATGAGAGCAGGGTAGATGTTCTGAGTGTCACACTTGGTACCAGCACAGCTGTAGTCAGGACAGATTGCAATCAGGACACTCTTCTCTGGCTCCATAGATACTGACAGAATCCATGTTTTCTCTTTTCAGGGCCCAGCTCAGAAATCAGTGCTGATCAAATAAAGCACACATTCCCTTTGGCACTAAATTTGACTAAGCAGAGTCTGTATCCTGGCAAGCAAGAGAGTCATTTTTCTAAGCCATGGCCAGTTCCTGGAAGCAGATCTAATCATAGTATGGTGTTCCAAGAAGGGAAGTGAGAAATTTTCAGAGACAGGCAGAAGAGAAGATAAAAGAATAACCATAAAAAGATCTGAAGGGGGGAAAGCCATATTGGATTAAACTTTATATGCTCTATAACCATTAGACAGTGCCTAAGTAAGTGTCCAGAAAGATCTAAATACTTGTGTTAATTAATGAAAGGATGAAAGCCTAGTTGGGGTCTGCTAAATCTCTATAATTATGTTCATTTGGTTACAGAACCAGATAATTCAGCCTTTAAAATCGGTGGAGACTGGATCACCATTGTATAGAGACACAACTGTTAATTTCTGAATGCTATCCACATGGTATGGCCACCGAGACAAAGCACCATTCAGAAAAAGTAGCAATGTGTATTCTATGTTATGCCAGTCTGATTTGGCTAAGGTTACACATATACGTTCTACAAAGGAAGCATTATTGCCATTGCCATTGAAACACAAACCTACTTTTGGAAGACAAGTGCCTTATAGATAGTCCAACTGAAAAACACGTGAAGTGATTTTAAGGCTATGTAAGCAAGAGGAAATTCTTTAACAGAAATGCCCTCTTGTAATTCTCTGAAATTTTTTCCTTCAGCTGTTAAAGTCCTCAAAATGTGTTTCATGTCCTTGATTCTGGTTCTTTCAATGATGTAAGCTGCTCTTTAGCACTTGTACCCAGGAACTCCTCTTATGTGATACAGTCAGGGAATGCACATTCAGGCCCTACAATAGTTTGGTTACTGGAAAGTTTTGCTTCTGACATACCATATAAGGTTTCCATCAGATTTCCAACAATAATAATATGTCGTTATATTACATTACATTATAATCATATAACTATACCTCTGCTGAATGTAGTGTAATCTCTTGGTGACTCATAAAATACTTTAGGAGCATGATGTGTCTCCATTTTGCTGGTCCTCACAGAAGCAAAACAACTGTGCCAAAGTGCAGGTGAGTAGAGCATTGTGTTTAATAAATTCCTGGTAAACACAAAATATCTTTTACCCCAAAACTATTTGGTATATAGATAGCTCTTGGTAACTCAAGGCATTTTCTATTGACATACTTACCAAGATTAGCTCTACTTAGTTTCCCAGAGCAAACAAGATCAGATGTGCTCTATTTAGTGTATTTTTAAATATTGGTCTGTGATTACATTAATTTATGCTTCAAGTTTTTTTTTTCATAACAGTCTCCTTCTTGTGTTTTTATTTTTGATTGTCTCTAGGCCCCAGGATTTTATTTTCTATGGTAATTTTTTTCCCCTCAATATTTACGTTAAGGTTATGCACAATGAGTTCTCTAAAAACCACCCACTAATGGGTACTTACTTAGCTCCATTTTATTAAATGAAAAAATTATGGGAGGCCACTGTTTTGGACCGAGCTCCTGCTCTAGGCCCCAACAGACCAGGCTAAACCGAGATGGAGTCACTCATGCTACATGCCACATAGTCAAACTGAAGCTTTAAGAAAGCAAATAGATCCCAAACAGACCAGTTTTTCCTGACAGTGGGAGATTTCAGTCTACCTGAATCCATGTAAGAAGGAAGTCCTTTCTGCCATAACCCTTACAAGAAAATAACCTGAAATAACCTGATGTTAACCTATCACTTATTTTTCTATTGTTCTGTTTTCTTACAAAAAACTGTTTTCTATTGTTCTCACCTTTCAAAACCCATTGTTCTGCTATTGGCCAGTGGGAGCTCTCATTCTGTTTTTAAGAATGGAGGCAGCCCCAATTCATAAATCATGAATAAAACCCCACAGATCTAACTAAATTTGTTATAATGTTGTCTCTTGATAGTTCTACATAACAAAACTAACCAATATGTTTTTAACTTATTAATAATCAAAGTATTTCTGAAAAGATACCCCTCAACCTGAGCAACTCTTTCCTTACCCATTTTATGTAATGGGATTTCACACAAGGTTGTCTGTAAAATGGATTTCATAGCAAACAATAGTTTGATAATAAGTAATGTTGACCCAACTACTGATTGACAGTGATTATTTCACTTTGGTGGTTCTACTTACTTGTTGACAAAGCTACTAATAAGTAGTAACAGTGATAATGACAAGTCCTTTTCTCTGGTATGGAAATATTTTTAAATCCCTACAAATTTTGGACTTGCCTACCCAGCTCCCACAATCAAGTTAGCCAATTCCTTAAAATAATCCTTAGTATACATTGCCTATTGGTTCTGTGTTTCTGGTTGAACTCTGACTGATATACTCCCACACAACTTTTCTCAGGCATCTGAGAAAATACTTCATCAAAAAGAAAGAGTAAATAAAGAAAAAGGAAGACTAGGGCCAAGTAAATAGGATATTCAACTTAAAATAGAGATAAAGGGAATCCCATGATGATGGTAACTGACTAGAAGTCTCCTACAAATTTTGGACTTACCTACCCAGCTCCCACAATCAAGTTAGCCAATTCCTTAAAATAATCCTTAGTATACATTGCCTATTCGTTCTGTGTTTCTGGTTGAACTCTGACTGATATACTCCCACACAACTTTTCTCAGGCATCTGAGAAAATACTTCATCAAAAAGAAAGAGTAAATAAAGAAAAAGGAAGACTAGGGCCAAGTAAATAGGATATTCAACTTAAAATAGAGATAAAGGGAATCCCATGATGATGGTAACTGACTAGAAGTCCCTGATACAGCTGTGGACCACATTCAATAGGATGTCTATCATCCGCAAGGGTAACAGGATTGGATACTTGTAAGGTGAAAATTACTAACATGTATCAGATTAGAGGAGATAGTAGCTGAAGGAAGACAAAAACCAGACAGATTGAAAAACAATACTGACAGAAGTTCTTAGTGACTAAGACAAAATATACAAGTTGCCTGGCAGTTTATTGGTGGAGTCACAGAAGTCTGTCTATAGTTCACTGTGAGCCCAGGAAGCAGGGACACTAATGAAACTGTTCCAGGGCCTGGCACATGCCATAATTATGCTTTTTCCTGAGATGATTATCAATTTTGTGTTCTGAAGAAGAATCTAATCTCCATTACAAAGGACAAGGTAAGGAAAGTCTGGGCAATGAGTACTTCTCCATGGTATGGTGTATGAGAGAAAACAAAGCTTTCTGAACAAGGTTGAAGAAATAATCTGGGAAAGATGTTAGAAAGGAAAAGATTTCTAGGAAGCAAAGGAGAATTATAACTTGTGTTGATAGAAAAATGCTTTTAGTAGGTGGGAAGAAACTCACGAGAGAAAACAAAGCTTTCTGAATAAGATTGAAGAAATAATCTGGGAAAGATGTTAGAAAGGAAAAGATTTCTAGGAGGCAAAGGAGAATTATAACTTGTGTTGATAGAAAAATGCTTTTAGTAGGTGGGAAGAAACTCAGTACTGCTAAAATTGTGCTGTTAGGAATAAACCTCCAGTCCCAGAGTGACAACTTTGATATCTGTCAGCTATCAGAGTCTGTCAAATAAAATCACATATTTAGATATCAATATCACATTCTTTGCTCAACTAGGTCAAAGACTAAATTTATAGCAACTTCAGGTGTGAATTGGACTGTTAGGGAAAGGAATGATTTCTGAAGTTCTGGGGAGTCCAAAAACCATTAAGTAATGGAATTAAGCAAGAAACATGAGCAGTGAGTTCTATTAGACCTCAGGTAGGTATATGAAATTTTATTTAGGCAAGTCATAGATCCAGAAGTGGATGGACAGGTTATAAATAGTAAGTACAGTTCTCTAGAATCAATTGAGTAGTGGCTTCAAGGGCTTCAAAAATTCAAATATTGTTCCATATTATCATTTGAGGATTCTGAGGACAGTTGGAGAAATAATGCCTTATTCTTTAGTGTGTTTGTCTTAAAGTAATGGAAACAAATGCATTTATATGTGCATATTGGGATAAATACCATAGTATCATAAATTAGGCCAACTGAGACACGAGGCATTCTTAGCAACCCATAACAACAAGAAAGGAGGAGACTGTGGAGAACAGGGCATGAGGATACCAGCCACTTTTGGGCAACTATCTTCTGGGGAAGTAGTCTGTAAATCCAATATCCAAAATTCAAAGGATATGACAGGCTGAGTAACTGAGAGTCCCCATCAGTCAGGCAGAGAACAGAATCAGGAGTCCATCTGATACAATCAACTCTCTTCACAGCAAGCTTCTTGCTAGGGTCCGCAGGAAGGAGGCTTGGTACAAGCCAGACAGAAAGTTGGAGTCATGGCCAAGTGAGTTGCAGCTTAGGGAGTATCTTAAGCCCAGCAAGGAAAGCATAGAAAATTTATGTTCCGGACTAATAATGGTGAATAACAGGGGAGAACAAAAACCCTGCAATAAAAAGCTCATATGCTCCAAGAGGCTTTGCCAACTACAAACCAGGAAGAATAGTTCTAGATTCTGTAAGTGGGGCTAACAAAACTGCTCTAACCTGACTCCGTCAGGTTCTGCTAGGGCAGGGGACAGCCAGACTGAGCATGGGAAGGGCATTATTGACTCCAGTTGGGAGGACATGGAGAAGACAAAAGTAATAAAGATGATACCATTAAGTACAACAGGTACATGTCTGTAGCTACATAAAAAGACACCGAGTTCTATTTCAAAGCTCTTATATATGCTGAGATTCCAAGGAACCCCTGTCAGTGAGAAATCAGAGTTTTTAATGAATAGGGTTATGGGAGTTCTATTCTATACATTTCTAAGAACTCTGCTCCTGAGCAGGCCAATGAAAAGAAACTTCTGCACATTTATTCAGGCAGGTAATTCTTTCAGCATGATAACAGGAATTGTTATGTTTTGATCTCAGTAATAGATTATGAAGCCTACTGGAGAGTCATGGAAAGCAAGGACACAAAAAAATCTACACTTTCTTTTTCCTGTAGAGCCTGAAAAAATCTTTATAACCCACTTTTCATTATCTTTTGAAAAAACTTGTAGGAAAATAAAAGCTGATGTCTGGAGAAGTCATCAGGATAAACCACAAATCAAAAAGATTTCAAACAGATATGTTTTTAATGAACTGGCTGAAGGTGGGTTTTGGGTTTTTTTTCTTTTCTTTTTTTTCCCTATTCCATTCCATCCCAACTGATCCCAGAGTGTTGGTTGCAGGGTGTTCTATCAATCAGCACTTTTCCAAATCAAAATGTACTGTCATACTACTACCTGACGATTAAAAGAAAAAAATGTGCTGTCATGCTACTTTCTTTGGCAAGAGAAGATTTAAAATGGATGAAAGCATGCCGTAGAATACCAAAAGAGCTTTTTTCAGCAATCTAGTACAACTCCTTTCCTCTTAGTTCACAAGTGCAGCAGTCTTTACTTGGAAAACTTGGAATAAATCTTCATCCATCCCTCTGTTACACTTGCAATGGAAAAATAGGAAGTCACTCCTTATAAATGCTGTCCTGATTCACAGAGCATTCATTCGTGGCTTTATTTTATTCCCCAAAGTTATATTATTCAACAACAAATTAAAAAGATCTTTTGGTAGTTGGGATTTTATTTTTCTTTTTAGTAGGATAGATAATTTTTTCTATCAAGTTTTGGGTTTGGGATAGATAGATACATCATTTCTGGATAAATAGATCTCCACCCAAAAGAGTCAGGTAATTCCTACAACTTTTAATATGACTCTAATTCTAAGCCATTTAATGATTGTAGGGCTAGAGGAGGCCTGAAGCAATTATCTTGCCTTATCCCCTATGTTCTAACAATAAGATGTAATTATGCCCAACTCTTCATTTTATGGAGTGAAGTTCAATGTTATGTTGAAGTTTCATGGCAAATAAGAGGCCATGAGAATCCAGGACAGTCAGTCACCTTTTGTGAAGGGCCTTGATCTACCATGCCACGCTGCTTCTCTTCTGGAATAATAACTGATTTGAGCCATGTTATTATAAACCAAGCCATAGACGTTAACTAAGTTATTGAGTTCTGTGAAATTTCTAAGCTAGATGAAGATAATTAAAGAGTGCCTTTACAATAACAACTTCATAATTAAAACAAAAAGGGTTTTTTTTGTGTGTGGTTTTTTGGTTTTTTTGGAAAAAGAGGTTTCGTAGAGTAAGTGTGGGCGATAGTTCACATTTTTTTCTTTCTTAATAAAGCAGTAAACAATAATAGGAGGCATTACTGGTAATTATTTAGAATCTCATACCAATGCATATAATTATACAATTTCTACATATAGTAAATATATTCCAGTCTGGGATAAAATTTGAGTCAAGAATTATAATCAGAGAAACAAACAAAAAATTTCCATACAGAAAGATGTGGTAGCACATGCTGGTGCAGGATGTTAGGAAATTTGCTTGTGTTTCCTGTTCCCCTTGGTAGATTAGACTGAAAGGAGTGAATAAAGAAGGATATGGGGTACCTAGGACTGGAGATTTCTAGATTAGAATGATGGGCTTTACACTATTTTACCTTTGCTCCAGAGAAAGCCTCGTCACTCTCCACCAAGCATAGCTCAGCCAAAACCCTGGTTTTCTAAGGGAGCCTATTACACACAGTATGCACCAAGAACAACAAAGTGGTGTTTCCACAAATAGTCTAAAGAAGCTTGGTTACCTTTGCTCCAGAGAAAGCCTCGTCACTCTCCACCAAGCATAGCTCAGCCAAAACCCTGGTTTTCTAAGGGAGCCTACTACACACAGTATGCACCAAGAACAACAAAGTGGTGTTTCCACAAATAGTCTAAAGAAGCTTGGGTGGAGTCTCAAGTCAGGCTACTAGAAATCCTTATTTACAGTGGAAAATGGGGATATAGAAAATACAATTTACTATTAAAAATACATTTTTTAATAAAATGTTATTACAGTAATTGAAGCAGATATTTATGACAGGGCTTTAACATATGAGTACTTTATGAAACTAGAGATTTGAATCTTTACATTAACAGTATAGACAAAGACACCTATCTAGTAAATTAACACTCCCAACTCCAAATGCATGTGACCATATGTATTCTTTTCTTCTTTTTAGAATAAAATATTTTGGGGTTTTTTTTTTTTTTTTTTGTCTTTTTTTTCGTGACCGGCAACGGATCGCAACCCTCAGTGTCGCACCTGTACCGGACTGGGACCGGCAACGGGATCGCAACCCTCGGTGTTGCCCCCGCTCCTCGCTCAGCCAGTGAGCGGCCGTTCTGTACATGGGATCCGAACCCTCGGCGGGAGCGCCGCCACACTTCCCAAGCGGCGCACTGTAGCAGTGCGCCACCAGTCCGGCCCCAAAATATTTTGGTTTTTATATTTCTTGTAAAAATGCAGATATTTTACAAACAAGATCTACAAATTGATTTTTCAAATACTATGGCAACAGTATTTAAAACAAATCAGTATAAACTCTATATGATTGATAATATTAAAAAATTATTTTTAGTTTTTAAAAGTAATAATTTTTAAATTTTATATTGTAGGTAAGAATATTTCTGGACAGCATGACCAGATTTTATTATGTAAGTGTCATTATATACATTGCCTCATTGAAGAGCTAACTGCACTCGGGGAGGAGGAGTTTTGATTTGTATTTTCCCAGTGATTAATGATATTGAGCATTTTTTGTATACCTGTTGGCCATTTGTACATCTTCTTTAGTGAAATGTCTAGTGAGGTTCTCTGCCCATTTATTAACCAGGTTATTCGTGTTTTGGGTATTGAGTTGTAAGAATTCCTTATATTCTTTGAATATTAACCCTTTATCAGCTATACGGTCTGCAAATATTTTCTCCCATTCTATATTTTGCAGGTTAAGTTACTTTTCATTCATCCTATCTTCACAATATTTATACTTGCTACATTGCTTTTTAAGTGACAGTTGAAAAGCTTGTTTACATAATATTCTGGCAATTGTAAGGTAATACCCCCCACCAGGAAATACTAAATCTGATTATGTTATTGTGCCTCCATTTATTTATTTTATTTTATTTTTTAGACATATCAGTTTGCATTTCCCAAACAATATTTGCTCAAAGTAATTTCAAAAAATGCCCTAAAATATGAAATATTTAAATTTTATTCTGTTACATATTTTTGGGTAAAATATTAAGGGTCTGTTATGTGATAGGCATTATGCTAAGTATTTTTTTATTGTTTATCTATTTATTATTATTATTTTTTCTTACATTCTATGATGTTGTTGTGGAGCAGTTGGGGGGAGGAGGAGAGGGAAAAGGGGAAAAAATAGGGTGGGAGGAGGAAGGAGGAAGGGTGGGTTGAAGCCTGTAGCACCCCCCTCATTCCTGCATGGGAGACCAGGGGGCTTCCAGTGGTGACTTGGTCATTGTTGGGCTGGGTGCAGATATCAGAGGGGTGTGGCTGAAGACCTCAGCCCCCCATCACCCCAGCTCAGGAGCCGGGCATGCTTCCTGTGACAGCATGATGGTCAATGCTGGGCTGGTTGCAGGTGTTGGGGGGACATGGCCGAGGCCCTTGGACCCCCCACTGCCCCAGCTTGGGATAATCCAGAGCGCTTCCTTTGGTGGCTCAGTGGTTGTCGCTGGGCTGGTTGTGGGTATTGGGGGATGTGTGGCCAAAGCCCTTGCCCCCCAACTGCTCCAGCTCAGGAGAGCCTGGGGCACTTTCTGCGGTAGCTTGGTGGTTGTTTCTGGCTGGTTGTGGATATTGGTGGTGTGTGGCTGAGGCTCTCAGCCCCCCACCTTGGGACTGTTTGTGGGTGTCTGGGGATATGGCTGAGGCTCCCAGCCCTTCTTCTCCCTGACTTGGTAGCCCAGGGGACTTCTGGTCCTTCTAGGTTTTATAGGTATTCTTTGGTGACATGACACCTTTACTTGTTAATATCAAACTTTGTCTCTGTTCTATGGGTATTTTGTTTTTTCTTTCAGTTCTGTGTTGGATTATTTGCTGTTCCTACCGCTTAAACTCTGCACTGGAACTAATTTGTTGTCCTTTGCTTACTTTTAATATGGAGAAACTTCCTGTGGGGACCAGTACTTGACTTGTGTGGTTAACCTAAATTGCTGCTTTGCTGCTGATTTCCTGGGGAAGGCTTTTTGTGCAACTTAAGTTTTAATGGTTGACTTTATAGGTACTTCTGGGTCTCATGAGATCCAGTACACCTGGGTTGTGTAGAAACTCTGGTCTGGACCTGAATCTTTTCAGTAAACTGCACCCCCCAAAATTCTATATTCCTGACCAGTCTTCACTGAGTGGTCCTACACTGATTGGGGGGCAGATCAGCTGTCTTTGCTGTGCCCCAGAGTTCTCCCAGTGGACCTGTCTCCCCTATCAACTGTGCTCCAAACACTTCCCATGGAACACACCATGTGCCAGTCCCGTGCAATGACTCACTAGCCTCTGAGTGGCTCCTTTTTTTCAGTTGTTGTGACTCCTTGCTCCTATGTGGGTCCATGGGAACCCTATTAGTGGTCTTGCCGGCCTGGGGGCCATCAAGGCCCTCTTCTCCCCTGCAGCCTCCAAGCAACTTCCTCTGAAGGGCACAGCTGAGGCTTTTGCCAGCTCCTGCTCTGTGCGCTCACCAGCTCCAGCCTTGAAGTGGCTGGGGCTCGTAATGGTCAGAGAGGTTCTTTCTCTCATTATGGCTTCTCCCACCTTCATGCACTTCCTAGGTCTCTCCTTCTCTTCCCCTGATCTCTGGCAGCCCCAGGTTGGCTGTTGTTGCTTTTTAATAGTTGTAAATTGGTTGATTTGTGGGAGAGAGTGATGCTGGCAACCATCTATTCTGCCATCTTGACCAGAAGCCCTATGCTAAGTATTAAGAGAAAGATAATACAAAGAGACAAAGAGATCTGAAAGCTGGAGATATGGGTATGGGTGTGTGTGCCATTTGGACTCTGATGGCAAAGGATGGCCTCTCTTAGGTGGTGATATGCATGCTGATGGCCAATTTAGGGAGAAAGTGAACCATGTGAAGTTTGAAGGTAGGACATTCAAACCAAAAAGAATATTAAGCACAAAACACAAAAGCTATAAGGCACAAACTAGTTCAGCTTGTTCAAAGGTCTAAAAGAAGGTCATTCTCTGGACAGACAGCTGTAGATTAGTACAGAGGAGTAGAAATGTGTAAATCATGCAGGGCCATAATGGTGTTCAGATTTAAGTGTGCTAAGAAGCAGTCTTTGGGGTATTTTTAGTAGGGATGTAGAATGATCTGATTCATATTTTTCATATTGCACTCTTCTTTGTACATAGAGAATATACTGACTATTCACTATGTACAAAGCAGAAGGCAGAGGGAATAATAGGAGGCAGAAGTGGAGGCAAAAATTTAGTAGGAGTCTGGAGCTCTAGAGACACGAATCAGAAGAGGGCATGGGGAGAAATGGACATAATTCAACAATGAAATTCCAAGACACATGGTAGACTGGAAAAATATTTGCACCTCATATAACAAAAGGCTGCTTTTCTACAGATCAATTTTAAAAAGATTGATAACTGAAAGTAAAATGGACAAAGAATATTAATGGACAGTTTAATACTGAGAAAAGAGAAAACACATTCCCATGTGCAAAAAGGAAATAAAAAAGGCTCCTAAATATATGTTATGCTGCTCAGTCTCACTTCTAATAAATTAAAATTAAATTAAATTAAAATCAAACTGAAATATGTTTATTAGATGACTGGCAAAAAGCAAAGAGTTTAATAGAATATACACTAGGGGAAGGTATGAAGAAACAGACACACATTTTGGTGGTAAATGTAAATTAATACACCCTCTGTAAAGGATGATTTGGAGATTATCAAAATTATAAATGTACTTCTCTTTAGACTGAGAAATTCTGTTTACTGTAATTTATCCTACAGATAAACCTCTACTCTACATCCTTGTAACAGATGCTGTAAGTGCTCTGCCCACATTCCTCAGATCTGCAGCCCTTGATCAATGATCCAAAGTTGGTGTGTATTTACCTCATCTCTCTCACCCTTGAGGTTGAATGATTGTGAGGAGTGTTTGCTCTTAGATTTCTTCATTTTAACTTCCCAAAAGATGAAACTCCAGTTGCCCACTGAGGTACCTGGCTTAACAGTGCACCCTTGGTTGACTGCCTTCTCTCCCTGATCACTTCCCTCCTCCTTCACTGGTGTTCCCAGCACATCTAAATAGACTACTTACCATCAATATTAGTTTCTTGAGAAACCCAACTTTTACATTCCTAATGGGGAAGCTATCGGCATTTGGGCAGGATAAGTCTATGTCCTACAGGCCTGCCCCTACATTTGTGGACTTGTAGCATCACTTTTCCTTGGACACTAAATTCCACTAGTCACTGTGACAATCAAAAACTTTATCTATGCATTTCCACATTTCCACATGTCTCTGTCTCCCCCGTGGAACACAGTTTCTCCTGTAGCCCCCTCAATTAGTATCAATTTCTTCTCTCAGATGCCACATACCACTGGGCCATGTGGTGGGCTCCTTACTCCACTTTAATGCTTCTAGATCGTTTTCCTTCCACTTCCCCCTAAACTCCACCTTTGAAAATCATAGCTTCCCATTATAATACTGCTATGCCTCATTGTTGGAGTACCCCTTGACCACTCCTCCTTGTTCCTTGCAGATTTAGATTCTAACTGATTGTCAAACACTATTCCTATCATAAGTCTAAGTGGTTTTAATATTCGTGTGGGTGATACTTTTGGTGGTTTTAATATTCATATGCATAATACTTTTGGCACCAGGGCCTCTCAGTTCCTTGACCTCTTTTCTCTTCTTCAAGGACATTCTCTGTACTTCAGAAGGATACCTCCAGAATCGCTCACCAAATACCTCCCTATCTCTTTGCATTTGTGACCACACACTGCCTTCCTTTCTGTTATTAGGAATAAACTGCCCTGTGCCTATTTAAACTAACATGTCTTTCAGTGTTCTGATCCCATACTTTCTTGCCCATTCAAGGATATAACTCCAGCAATTTATCTTGCTCTTCCTGTATTACCAGTTTTTCCCTCTCCCCTAGGTAATACTTTCAGCATTCAAATATACTGCAGTTTTGCCCATCTTAAAATGATAATATATTCACCTGGCAAACTTCTTCCCTCCTCTTACCCAAACGTCCTTCAGTGGTCTTCCTCTGCTCAGAAAATGGCATACTCATAGTTCCATTCACGCAGACAAACTCCCAGCATCATTTGATCTCTTTTTTTCTCACATCCACTTTATTAGCAAATCCTTTTGGCTCTACATTAAAAGTGTAAATAGAACTCAACTACCACTTACACCTGCATTGTCAATATCCCAGTCCCAGCCATCATCTTTTTTTTTTTTTAACTGAAGTACTCCTAACTGGGTTACCTATTTTCATTTTCCCCACCATCACCACCACCCCACAAAGTCTAATTTCACCACAGAAGTCAGAGTGGTCCTTTAGAAACTTAAGTCAGATCATGTTACTACTTTGATCAAAACCCTGTATCTCATTTGGACTAAAGGTGAAAGTCGTTAAAATGACCCATATGACCACATCCAATCTAATCCCTCAGGTAACTCTCCATGTGTCCTGTCTTTGACTTCTTTGAATTAACTACTGGACAGTGAAGACAGATTTGGTTTTGGCCTGAGCACCTGGGTGAATGACTGTGTGTTAACTTTCATGAGAAAGACGGAAACAGTAGGTATGGTCCTACCTGACGAGTATTCTGGGGATATGCTTATAGGGAGTAGATAAGAATTCTGCAATGTGCATTTGGGTTTTAGGCACCTATTGCACATCTAAGTGAAGACAATGAGTAGGCAGCTGGTTATACAAGTTTAGTAGGAGAGAAATAGGTGAGTGTGATTTCACAGAAATCTATAGAAGATGCTGTTTCAAAAAGGACACAGTGAGAAACTATTTTCATGCTGCAGAGATTGAGTAAAATTAGGACAGAGGTTGACTTAGACAAATTCAGGTCATTGGTGATCTCAGGAAAATTCTATCAGTGGAGTGGTGAAATGGGTTAAGAAGAAAATGAGAGGAGTTAAATGCAGGAGAATTTATACAACTTATTTGGGGGAGGGAAGATATGTTGGTTCTTTTCTGATTGCATCTACTTTTTAAAATATTTTTATTCTGATATAGTTAACATACCAAAAATTTACCCATTTAAAGTATACAATTCAGGGGTATTTAGTATATTCACAAGGTTGTACAACCATCACCAACTTCTAGTTTCAAAACATTTTCAATACCTCTTCCATTTCTGTTGCTTATAACAAAATACACAGAAGCGGGTATTTTCTAAAGAAAACAAAATTTATTGCTTGCAGTTTCTGAGGCTGGGAAGTCCAAAGTCCATCTGGTGGTGGCAACAGTGACCCCAGGGTTTCACATTGCAAGATGGTGGAAGCAGAGAGAGACAGACTCTCCTCTCATTTCTTTTAAAGCCCTCAGAACCACGCCCCTGACCACCATTTTTAATCTATTCACTATGGCATGGTCCTACAATCCAATCACCTCTTCAAGGCTCCATCTTCAATTACCATAATAGGATTTCCCACCCTCTTAACAGAGTGGGGACCAAGTTTCTAATACATAAAACTTCTGGGACACAGTTCAAGCTTCAATGAGTTTTGGAAGGACATAATTCAATCCACTAGACCTCCCAAAGAGACCCATATCCATTAGCAGTCATTTTCCACCCTCCCAACCCCTGCCAATAACTAATCTACTTTCTGTCTCTATGGATTTACCTATTCTGGACATTTCATGCAAATGGCAGAATACAGCCCATGGCCTTTTGTGTGTGGGGTTTTTTGTGTTTTTTTTTTCACTTAGCATGTTTTAAAGGTTCATCCATGTTGTAGCATGTGTTCATACTTCATTTCTTCTTATGGCTGAATTGTGTGTGATTGTTGCATGGACATGCCATATTTTGCTTATCCATTCATTAGATGATGGACATTTGAGTTGTTTCCAACTTTTGGCTACTATGGGTAATGCTGCTATGAGCATTCCTGTATGAGTTTTTGTGTGAATATGTTTTCATTTCTTTTGGTTACATAGCTAGGAGTGGAATTGCTATGTCATATGGTAACTATATGTTTAGCAATTTGGGGAACTGCCAGACTCTTTCCAAAGTGGCTATATCATTTTACATTCTCACCAGAAATTCCCATGAGAATGAATGTTTTAATTTCTCCACACCCTCACCAACATTCACTATTGACTGTTTCCTTTGACTATAAACATCTTGGTGGGTATAAAGTGGGTATATCTCATTGTGGTTTTAATTTATATTTCACTGATGGCTAGTCATGTTGAGCATCTTTTAATCTTTTATTGCCATTTATATATAGTCTTTGGAGAAATGTCTATTCAAATCCTTTGACAATTTTTAAATTGGGTTATTTCTCTTTTTATTAAGTCATAAGTGTTCTTTATATATTCTGTATACAAGTTCCTTATCAGATACACAATTTGCAAATACTGTCTCCTTTTATGTGAGTTACTTTACACTTTCTTGATGATATCATTTGCAGCTCAAAAGTTTCAATCTTAATCTACTCCAGCTTATCTACTTTTTCTTTTGTCACTTATGAACTAGTGTCATACCTAAGAAACCATTGAATAATGTAAGGTCATCAAGATTTGTTCCAATGTTCTTTTCCTAAGAGTTTTATAGTTTTAGTCTTTATATTTAGGTCTATGATCTATTCTGAGCTAACTTTTGTGTATGATGTGATGTTGGGTTGCAACACAGTTTTTGGCTTGTGGATATCCAAATGTAGCACCATTAATTGAAAACACTATTCTTTCCCCATTAATTTTTTTTTGGCAACCTTGTCAAAACTCGATTGGTTTGGATTGAGAAATATGAATTTATTTTTGGAACCCAATGCTATCCCACTGAGCTACATATCTATCCTTATGCCAGTACCACACTGTCTTGATTACCAAAAATGTGAGTCCTCCAACTTTGTTCTTTTTTTCAAGATTGTTTTGGCTATTTTGGGTCCTTTATGCTTCCACATGAATTTTAAGATCAACTTTTCAATTTTCCCCAAAAGCCAGCTGGAATTTTCATGGGGATTTCATTGAAACAATAGATCAATTGAGGAGTACTACTATGTTAGCAATATTACGTCTTTCCATTATTTAGATCTCCTTTATGTTATTATAACAGTGTTTTGTGGTCCTCAACATACAAGTCTTCCACTTCATTAATTTTTTAACAGCTTCATTGAGATATAATTCACATATCATGCAATTCCCTATTTAAAGCGTATAATTCAATGGTTTGTAGTATAGTCACAGAGTTGTGCAACCATCACCACAATCAATTTTAGAATATTTTCACCAATTTGAAAAGGAAGCCAGTACCCTTTAGGTATAACTTCCCAATTCTTTCATGTCTCCCAGCTCTAGGCAATCACAAATCTATCTCTCTAGATATGTCTATACTGGAAATGTTAAGATTTATCCATGTTGTAGCATGAATCAGTACTTCATTCCTTTTTATGGATGAATAATGTTACATAGTATGGATATACCACATTTTGTTTATCTATTCGCCAGTTGATGAACATTTGGGTTGTTTCCACCCTTTGGTTATTAAGAATGCTGCTTCTATGAACATGCATGTATGAGTTTTTGCGTGGACATAAGATCTCATTTTTCTTGGGTATACCTAGGAGTGAAATTTCTGTGTCATATAGAAAATACCTAATAATCTGGAAAACTGCAACACTGTTTTCTGAGGTGGCTGTAGCACTTTATGTTTCCACCAGAAATGAAAGTTCCAATCTCTTCACATCCTCACCAATACTTTATATCATCTCTTTCTCTGATTATATTTATACTGTGGGTATGAATTGATATCTCATTGTGTTTTTGATTTGCATTTCCCAAATGGCTAAAATCATTAAGCATTTTTCATGTGCGGGTTGGCCACCTGGTTGCTTGTACTTCTGCAGTCATATCTAAGAAATCATTGCCTAATTCAAGGTCATAAAGATTTACACCTACATTTTCTTTTTTAATTATTCATTTATTTATTTTATTTTTTTATTGTGACATAGTTGATTGTACATATCTGTGGGGTACAGAGTTGAATATCATTACCTGTGTGCAATATGTGATGCTCAAAATCAGGATAATTAGTATATCCAACATTACACAATGTAATCGTTTTTCATGGTCCTTTACCAATTCCTCCCTTACCCCATCCCCTACATTTTCTTCCAGGAGCTTCATAGTTGTAGCTCTTACATTTATATTTTTGATCTATTTTGAGTTAGAGTTGTAAATGTTGTGTGGTAGTATCATTTAGATACTAAATAGAATTTTTAATTTCATTTTCAGACTATTCACTGCTAGTATATAGAAATACAGCTGATTTTTTTTTTTTTTTTGACTGGTAAGGGGATCGCAACCCCTGGCACGGTGTTGTCTGCACCATGCTCAGCCAGTGAGCGCACCGGCCATTCCTATATAGGATCTGAACCCGTGGCCTCGGCGCTCCCAGTGCCGCACTCTCCTGAGTGAACCACAGGGCCGGCCCTACAGCTGATTTTTTTATATTGATTTTGTATCCTGCAACTTTGGTTAATTTTTTCACCATGACATTTTGATTGTTGTATCTTTATAATAATTATTAAAATCAGGTACTATTAGCTCACGATCTTTTTCTTTTTCAGAATTATTTGTGTAATGTCTTTGTCTAGTTTTGATGTTAAGGCAATGATGGCCTCACAGAATACTGGCAAAAATTCTCTCTTCAAAGTTTTTGGAAAAGTTTGGATAGAACTGATATTATTTTTTCTTTAAAGGGTTGAGAGAATTCCCATGTGAAGCCATACAGACCTGGAATTTTCTTTATGGAAAGTCATTAAACTACAGTTTCCAATGTCTTTAATAGACATTGGTCTTTTCAAGTTATTTCTTTCTTCTTGAGTGTGTCTTTCAAGGAATACATCTATTTTATCTAAGTTTTCAAATGTATTGGCAAAAAAGTGTTTATAATATCCTTTATTATTCTTTTACTGTCTGTAGAACCCATAGTGATGTTCCTCTCTCATTTCTAATATTGGTATTATGTGGAGTTTTTTCCTCCTTTTTTTCCTGATCAGTCTGACTAGAGATTTATTAATTTTATTAATCTTCTCAAAGAGCCACCTTTCGGTGTCATTTTCTCTATTGTTTGTTTTCTATTTCATGATTTCTGCTTTGATCTGCATCATTTCCTTCCTTTTGTTTACTTTAGGTTTAACTTCCTTTACTCTGTTAGTTTCTTATGTATGGCAAAATAAAGTCATTGATTTGAGACCTTTCTTTTTTCTCTAATATAGGTGTTTAATGATAAAATTTCCTTCTAAATACTGCTTAAGAGGCATCCCACAGATTGTTATATGTTATTTCACATTCATTCAGTTAAAAATAATTCCTAATTCCCCTTTTGACTTCTTTGATTAATGGGTTATTTAAAAGCACATTATTTAGTGTTGAAATACTTGAGGATTGCCCAAGGGTCTTCAGATTATTGATTTCCAATTTAATTTCACTGTGATCAGACAACACTCTGCATAACTAAAATCTTTTTTAATTTTCTGAGACTTGTTTTACAGCCCAGAATATTACCTGTCTTGGTAAATTATTTTGCATGCACTTGAGAAGAATGTGTATTCCATTTTTTTTGAGTACAGTTATATAAAGGTCAATCAGATCCAGGTGGTCATAAATATTATTCAAGTCTCCTATTTTATTGTTGATTTTCTGACTACTTGCTTTATTATTGACAATGGAGTGTTGAAATTTCTGACTGTAAGTATGAACTTGTCTATTTCTCCTTGTAGTTCTATCAATTTTTGTTTCACGTATTTTGAAGCACTATTATTAGCTGCACAAATGTTTAGCATTATGATGTCCTCTTGATGAATTGACACTTTAAAATTTGTGAAATGGTCCTCATTATGCCTGATAATATTCTTTGCTCTAAAATCTATTCAGCCTAATATAATTAATATGGCTACTCCAGCTTTCTTTTGTTAAGTGTTAGCTTGGCATAATTTTTCCTGTCCTTTTAACATATTTGTGTGTGTGTGTGTGTTTATATATATATGATGTGCATTTCTTGTAAGCAATATATAGTTTGTTCTTGATTTTTAATCCAATCTGGTAGTTTTACTGTTTTAATAGGAATTTTTAGACAATTTACATTTAATGTGATTATTGATGTGGTTGGGATTTAGTCTACATACTTTTTTGTATTCTATTTATCCTATTTGTTCTATCGTAACATTATACCACATATGCTCTAGTATAATAAATTTACAATAGTATACTTCCACTTCTGCCTCTTGGGCTTTAAGCTATTGTTGTCATGCATTTACCTTATACATATGTTATAAAACCCATAGTACATTGCTATTATTTCTATTTAAAAGTAAATTATCTGTTAAAGAGATTCAAAAAAATAAGAAAAAGTGTATTAGTCCATGTTCTTCCACTTATAGCAGAATACCTGAAATTGGGTAATTTATAAGAAAATATAATTTATTTCTTACAGTTCTAGAGGTGAGGAAGTCCAAGGCTGAGGGAGAACATTTGGTGAGGGTCTTCTTCTTGGTGGTGATTTTCCACAGAGTTTTGAGTTGGTGCAGGATATAACATGAAAAGGGCTGAGAAAGATCTTGCTAATGTGTTTCTTCCTCTCCTAATAAAGCTGATAGTGCTATTCACATAATAACCCATTCATCCATTAACCCATTAATCCATAAATGAATTAATCTATTCATAATGACATAGCCCTTATGGTCCAATCACCTCTTAAAAGCCCCATCTTTCAAATACCATATTGGGGATTAAGCTCCAACATGAACTTGAGGGGACATTCAAATCATAGCAAATGTTTTATTTATCCATGTACCTACCAGTTCCAGAGCTCTTCATTTCTTTGTATATATCCATACCCATACCTGGTATCTTTCTCTTTTTGCCTGAAGAATAGCATTTCTTGTTGTATGCATCCGCTGGTAATGGACTCTTTCAGCTTTTATATGTCTACTTCACCTTTGTTCTTGAAATATACTTTTGAAGAACATGTAATTCTAGGCTAATAAATTTCTTCCTTTCATTACTTTAGAGATGTTGCTTCCCTGTGTTCTCACCTGCATTGTTTCAACAAATCTGATGTCATTCTTATCTTTGTCACCCTGTACATATGTGACATGTCTTTCATTTCTGGATAGTTTTATGTTTTCCTCTTTATCAATGGTTTTGAACAATTTAATGATGATGGGTCTTGTTATAATTTTCTTTAATTTCTTGTACTTGGGTTTTTCAAGCTTCTTTGATCTGGGTTGATAAGTTTCATCAAGTTTGGAAAGTTTTTGGATGTTATTTCTCCAAATATTTGCTTGCCATACCCTCTCCCACTTCTTTCAGGGACTTTAATTATCCATATATTAGTCGCCTTAAAGTTGTCCCACAAACCCACTGATGATTTTCTCAGTTTTTTGGATTTTTTTCCTCTATATCTCATTTTGGATAGTTTTTATTGCTATACTTTCAAATTCACTAGTCTTATCTTCTGCTATATCTAATTTTCTGTTAATACCATCCAGTGTATATTTTATTTGAGACACTGTAGTTTTCGTCCCTAGAAATGTGATTTCAGCCTTTTAAGAATATATTTCATCTCTACTTAGCTTTTTGAACATATGGAACATAGTCATAATAATTGTTCTAGTGTCTTTCTCTGCTAATAACACATATATCATCTGTGTCAATTTGGGGTCTGTTTTGATTGATTGATTATTTTCTCTGGGTTTTGTTTTCCTGTCTCTTTGCATGCCTAGTAATCTTTGATTGTACGCATACTTTATGAATTTCATTTTGTTGGATATTGGATACTTTTGAATTCTCATAAATCTTCTTGAGCTTTGTTCAGGGATGATATTAAGTTACTTAAAAACAATTTGATCCTTTCAGGTCTTGCTTTTATGATTTGTTAGGTAAGAAGCAGTTCTCAGGCTACGGCTAGTTATTCCCCACCACTGAGGCAAGACTTTCTTGAGTACTCTATCGAATGCTTATGAATTATGAGTTTTTCCAGTCTGGCTTGTAGTGGGAACAGGCACTACTTCTGACCCTGTGTGTGCTCCAGGCACAGGTTCACTCTATTTTCTCCAGGTGGTTCTTTTCTGGGTCTCATGTAGTTTCTTCATAGTCAAGCACTGATCAGAACTCTGCTGAATAGACAAAAGGTCCTCTGCAGACCCCCAGGGTTCTCTCTGTCCAGTTCTCTTTCCTCTTTATCACTTTGTTCTATGAAATCTTACTGCCTTCATTTATCTGTCCTCTCAACTCTGTCTCAATTCAAGATCCTAGCTTGGCTCCACCTCAATTCCCCTACCATATATCATGGCCTGAAAACTCTCTCAAGTTAGTAAACTAGGAATAATAGATCTCATCTCACCCCTCTGCCTGGAAGCAGACAAGAGAGCATGCCTGGGATCCTAGGGCAGGAGCTGATGGCAGCCCCCCTACCTGGGATCAGGCAAGAGAGCAGGCAGAAAACACCATTTCCACTCAGGTGGCCAACTGCAGCCATAGCTGCTGCAAAAGCGGCTGGAAACCACAGTAGTAGCCACAGCTACCATGCAGGCAGTCTTCCAGACACTTGAATACACTGACACAAGGAGAGTTACCAGGGGAGTCCAGAAAAGTAAAAGTATGTCACTCTCCTCAAAGCCCACTCCAGAGTAACAGAAGAAGCAATTGTTCTATCAGATGACCATACATTAACAAGAGATACTAGAAATACGAAACCCCAAGAAAATATGACACCACCAAAAGAATACGCTAATTCTAAAATACCAGACCTATAAGAGCAGAAAACCCTTGAAATGACAGAAGGAATTCCAAGTAAAAATTTAAGGAAATTCACAGAGATATGAGAAGACTCAGTTAGACAACACAATGAAATGAGAAAAGAAAAAAAAAATCCAGGACATGAGGGAGGAAATTTACATAGAGATTAATACCTTTTTAAAAAAAGGTATCAAAACTCATGAAACTAAAAGATTCACTCAACAAAATAAAGAAACACAACTCATAGCTTAAGCAGCAAATTAGAACAAACAGAAGAATTTCTGATCTTGAAGACAATTTTTTTGAAATAAATCATGCAGACCAAAAAAAGGAAAAAACAATTTAAAAAAACGGAAGAAAATCTAAGAGAGCTAGCAGACAATCTTAAGCATACAAATATTTGAATCATGGGTGTTCCAGAAGGGAAGGAGAAAGGAAAAGGCATGGAAAATCTACTCAATGACGTAATAACGTAAAACTTCCCAGATACAGGGAGAGAAACAGACTGTTGGATCCAGGAGGCTAAAAGATCCCAAACAGAATTAACCCAAAAAGATCCTCTCCAAGACACAGTATAGTTAAATAGGCAAAGCTCGAAGACAAAGAGAGAATCTTAAAGGAAGCAAGAGAAAAGTGTCAAGTCACCTATAAGAAAGCTCCCACCAGACTAACAGTAGATTTCTCAGCAGAAACTCTACAGGCCTGAAAAAAATGGGATGATATATTCAAAATACTAAAAGAAAAAAAACTACCAGCCAAGAATACTATACCCAGCAATGCTACTCTTCAGAGATGAGGGAGAAATAGTGTATTTTATAGACAAACAAAAGCTCTGGGAGTTCACCACATGACCAGCCCTACAAGAAATCCTCAAGGACAGCCTGCATCTGGAATGTGAAGAATGATAATCACTACCATGAATACACAACAAAAAACAAAACCCATGGGAAGAACAAAAATGCAAATGAGAAAAAGATACAAAGTAAATCTTACCATCACAAAAAACCATAATGATGATGTAATAATGCCCCTGCTTTATTTCTGATTTTAGTAATTTTGGTCTTCTTTCTTTTTATTTTGGTCAGTTTGGATAAAAATTTGCAAATTTTGTTGAGCTTTTTAAAGAATCAACTTTTGGTTTTGTTGATTTTCTCTATTGTTTTGTAATTCCCTATTTCATGTGTTTCTGTTGTAATCTTTTTTATTTCCTACTTATGTTTTCTTTTGGTTTAGTTTGTTCTTTTTTTTTTTCTATTTTCTTAAGGTAGCAGTTTACATTACTGATTTGAGATTTTGCTTATTTAAAATTTCCTTCCAAGCACTGGATGAACCCAGCATTTTTAATATAGGGGTTTACAAGTATAAATTTTACTCTAAGCACTGCATGAGCCCTGTATCCTATAAATTTTGATATGCTGCTCTTTGATTTTTAAATTAAAGTACTCTCTAATTTCCCTGTGATATTTCTTTTTACCCATTGTTTATTTAGGAGACTGTTGTTTAATTTCCACACATTTGTGAATTTTCTAAATTTCCTTCTGTTATTGTGGTCAGATAACATATTTTCTATGATCTTAGTCTTTTTAAATGCCTTAAGACTTGTTTTGTGGCCAAAAATAAAACAAAATATATTCTTTTTTTTGAAAAAGAGAAAATAGACCAATTATTAAAAAAAAAAAAAAACCTCATCTCTTTCATTTCCTATCTTTTAAGAATCACTGTCCTTCACTGCCTGATATCCAGTGTGTTAAAAACCATTATTCCATATATTTTGTCTGTTCCATTTGTTTCATTTTCTGTCTTGGTTGTTACAGATGGGAGGGTAAATCCAGTCCCTGTTACTCCATCTTGGCCACATATTCTTTTCTTAATCAGAAGTAGTGGGAAAGACTCTGAAATGGCCCATTATCAATGCCTTTTCCTCCTTATTTACAATGAGAATGAGAAATTTGGCTCAGATTATTTCTATGTATATTTACATAGTTTCTTGATTCTCAGATCTTAAAAAAACAGATGGGGCAAGCATGATAACTCAAATGGATTTCTCTTTCAGAAACAAAAGAATTCCACTGGGGAATACTCATTTATAGTATGGGATGCTAGCCCAAGCTCTGTACTGGAAGAATTTACACATCCAAATGTCTACACAGAAGTCTGACAGGTGGGAAGTGTAGGCCAGATGTAAAATGTGATGAAATGAGAAAGCGGCAGTGAACTGGAGAGGTAGGCCTGGTCCAAAGTCATTCAAATTCAATAGCATTACATCAAATAAAAGTGCTCTAACCTTCTGGCCCAACTTAATTCCACCACCTGCATCCTAAATTCCCACCACCTGCCTCAATCATAAGATCATTTTTACTGAAATACCGTATGACAAAAATATCTTTAAAAGAAGAGCAACATATAATATTAATAATTATAATGGTATTCTTATTAATGCTGATATATCCTTCAAAGGGGCATCATAGTCCCCCAAAAGATTAACAAGGTGAATGCAAAATCATAGATGAGAAAATGAGTGTAATTCTCCTGAAGCAATCAGTATTCTTTTTACCCTTTTTGGAGATGTTGTGTGTCCACTAAACTTTAACATACTCATGTCAAGGATACTATATCTCTTCTGCCTTCCCAGCAAAAGTAACCCTTTTGCTACAACTTGTTTCACCTGTTTTACAACTTGCTTTGGTCAATATTTTCTTAAGCTAGGAAGAAAGCCAACTGAAACAGTTGGAGATTGGGAACGGGTCTCAGAAACCCACTGATATAAGCTAGAGGACACATGTTTGGAGACTTGGGATCAATATTTTAAATATAATAATTTCTAGACTTTAAAAAGTTATGGTTTGGTTTCCAGTTTCCTAGAAATTCATATTAGGAATAGTAATAATATGAAGGATTTTACAGATTATGACCCAGCTTTGATGCTCATAAAATTCTAACTCCCACAGCTATTCAGGGTAGTCTATACATGTACAGATTCAGAATATCTGAGTAATGTTATGATTGAAACATATGTCCCTACTAATGTTCAATCTGAGTTTCCTTGTCCTTTTAAGGACATCAAAAGACTTCAACATATAATAGTTAGATATAAAGTATTAGTGTATTTTTTAAATACCTAGTAAAAATAACAAAAGGTATTCATTGCATGAAGGAGAAAAATCCATCCTGGTTAGGCAGTCCAACCTCAATACTTAATAGGAAGATTAGCCTCTCCAACATAAATATTTAGTAACACACACCACTACTGTGACAATAACCACTGACTTTCACTGCAGGGTTATGGATCTCTAACACAGGTTATCTTTCATGACTGAACTGAATTTTTATGTTCTTTGGAAACATATTTTTATCATCTTTGGAAAGCCTGACTCCTTTTAATTTTTGTTTGTTAACAACTTAAATTAAAAAGAGATGACATTTTTCCAAGTAGGTTTTGTTAAATCAGTGGTTTTCAACCTGGGCTGCTTTTGTCACCCTTCTCCCATTGGATATTTGGCAATGTCTAGAGATGTTTTGATTGTCACAGTCAGGTGGGTGCTACTGGCAGGGATGCTGCCAAACATCTTACAAGGCACAGGATAGCCCCCAACAACAAAGAATTATCCAGGCCCACATGTCAATAGAACTGAGATTGAGAAATCATATGTTAGATCAAAGCTATTAAACTTCTGGATAAATTCCAGTTCAGAAATAACTTTGTTGCTAACTTTTAAAAATACATTTGTTCCAAGAAAAATAACTGATTTAGTCTTATTTATTCTTTTAAAATAAATTCTTACATTTGTTTAGCACTTTATTATTTACAAAATCCTTTAATATGTTCTGTCTCATCTTCTCCTCATAGATCTGTAGTGTAGTTATCTTTTTCCCTGTTTTACTACTGAGGAGGGCACTGTTGTGTAGGAAGAGGCCAAGGGATTCAAACAAAGTCACACTGATTCAAATTCTAAATAAAAAATCCAGTGCCCTTTTTGCTATTCTACAGCTGTGAAATTCTTTTTAAGAACACTCTGTAAAAACGGATTTAAAAATAAACAAAAACAAATTATTGTGCACCTTTGGGGATGTGCTCCCAGAAGACAGATGTCATATGCTCTAAGGATGGAAAGACTGGGAGAGGACAGGGCACGGGTTGGGTATAGGAGATGGAGAGCTAGTATGGGGAATAAAGAGTGAAAAAAAAAAATGACATTAGTCAAGGCATCTGGTGGAGCACAGATAGATTCATAAATTTAATGTGACTGCTTTCCTGTGAAAATCATTTCTTCTCCTATAAGAATAAGGCTCTTATGAAAATATAAAATGGATAAATGTGATGAGTCCAACCAGAAAAAAAGAAGTCACACGCATTACTTCAAATAAAGAATGTGATACAAGGAAATCATTGCACATGGAAAAACTGAGAAGAGTCCAGGGATTTGCAACCATAGGAAACCATTACACTTTTGAACAGGTGGGAGGGAGGAAGCAGTATTGCCAGAGCCCAGGGCTGATTTCATGGTGGGCCTGTCCTGCAGGAGATGGAGCCTGGAGGAAACACAGTTGCTGCCGGGGACAATGCCTAAGGCAGAAAGAGAAGGGGAGAATCACTGGTTTTTCCCACCCTCCAGTCACCTGGGTAGTATGCTGTTGGCCTAACCCAGCAGGAAGCCAGCTGATATAGGAGTCTGGGAAACAGCCTGCAGGAGCTAGCTGAGATAAGGAGCAGAGAAGAGCAGGGGAAAAATCTGAAAGCAAACAGGTTCAGAGTCATCACATGTCCTGTGGACAACAGGCCAGTGGAAGAACATCAAGGAAATATTCCAGGACCTTAACCACGTTTTCCTTCAAGGTTGATATGTCTTAAGTCTCTTCTGGAACACAAACAAATAAGTAAAATAAAAATCAAACTCAGTAGAGAGAGGGGATTTGACAAATGAAGCATGGTTAACATTTTGTATAAATACCTAGGCCTTTTAGGGTTAAGTGATTACAACTGAGACAAATAAAAGAAATAGGAAAAAAAAAAAAAAGGAAAACAGTTTGAATAGGTGCTTAAAAGGTAGCTGGGATTTTGTCACACATGTTTTGCACATAGTAGGTTCCACAGTCAAAATAGAGGCTAATTCTTGCTGAGCTCTTGACAACAGGAAAATAAAAACATTCATCACCTTTCCTCTCAAAATTGCAGACTGCAGCAGAACACAAGACGTATATTGAAATTGCAGAATCACTAGTATAAAGACTGCAGAAATCCTGGAATGTAAAAGCCAAACTGCTAATGGCTATTTCAACTAAGTAATGGTTAATATTCAGAAGAGATATAATCTAGGGTAATTGCTGGGGACACTTTTTGATTTCTTGTATATGTTCTCAATCTGCATAACGAATGATCAGGAAAGCCCTCAGAGAAGTGTAGAAGTGATGCTGTATGTAACTGAGGCATAAAAGATCTCCTTTAGAGAAGGGGACCCTCAAAGCACAAACAAATGTGAGAAGGAACTTAAATAAAAATCTAAAGTGTGGTTTCTGGTAGCTATTCTGCTTGGACACAAGCGGGCTTTACTGGTCAGTCCCAGCAGGCATGGCAAGACTGAAGCATCCAAAATTCAGTACTGGACCTGTCTCTCAGAGTGAGGGGGGCTACCAGAGAGCCAGATGCAGCTGCAGGCTTAAGAAAGTCCAGTCTGAGAACATCATCATTTCTACAGTGTCAAGCAAACAAATGCCATAATCCAAAGCAGGAGTCTCCTATGGACAGGGTCCTCAGAGACGGAAGGAGAGCTGTGAAGGAAATGAAGGGGCTGATGATGCGTTGTAATCTTGGTGGGCCAGCCAGCGCTGGGAATAAGGGGTGTGTCTGTGTTAGCACTGCTGGCAAAAGGTGAGTGGCCGAGGCAGGGGTCAGGCAAAGGCCGTCTGGTTATTAAAAACTGGGCAAGAGGGAGATTTAAGTGATGATGGAGGAGGGGCTTAAAACAGAGTCACAGAGACATGCAGAAGTTCTTATCTCCTTTTCTCCCTTTCTCTCAGAGCTATTTTTTAAACCTTTAAGGCTCGGATTCTCACTATAGGCATAGCGTCCTGGGCCCATAAGTGTTTCCAAGTTTTATCAAATTGTTTGAGCTGGAAACAAAAATGTCTTGGCTCTAAACTACAAGGAAAACTGCAAAATAAAATTAATAAATATTTCAAGAGGAAAAGGATATCAATCCCTTTAATTTTTCATAATAGAGCACTGTATCCCTCATATGAGATATGGCTATATTTTCCAGTGTTTGATAGGATGCGGAATGAGGCCTCTGAAAGAACATCCAGGGTTTATATAACCCTTGAATTGGCCCTTCTTCTGCCTGGCATAGTTAAGGCAGGGAAGGTCAAGTTGTGTTAAAACTTCGGCAAGTCTGGGCAAGCCAGAAAAGTGGGGGAAGGGAGGGCGCTGGGGATGGTATCCGGGACAGTTGTGAAGGTTGGCTTGACCGAGTGCTGGGAGGTACAGGAACAGTGCCTGTGGAGATGGTGCAGTCTAGTTTCTAATTTTGGAAATGGCCATACAGGGGTTTCCAATCCAGTAGGAGGGCTGGCAGCAAAGGACTCTGAATAGCAGAGAGAACCATCTGGAGGCAGGTGGCCATTCAGTGTTGTATAGGGGTATGAAAGCAGAATTGACAAAAGAGAGACAGCAGGGCTTAGTTTCTAAAGCAGGGAGATGGCAGAAGGGGAGTCAGGACTGAGCAGAACTTGGTCCTTCTGAGGCAGCAGAGCAGTGAAAAATCAGCAAGTCAAGGAATATTGAGGCCCAGAGATACCGAGGCTCCAGGGTTTACCTAGTGTCTGATTGGCTGCAAGGCAATCCAAGGAACCCTGCAGAAGCTCAACCAATGAGACAGAACTTCTAGACTGTTGGTCTGGGCACAGGGCCTAATTCTATATGCCTCCCTCTTGGGAGGAGTGGGTCCTGAGTCTAAGAGAAAAAGGAGATGATAATATCCAAGATTATCCTGGAGGCAGGGCCCCTTTGTGTGTCCAGTGAAATAGACTACGGAGCTGCCATTTCTTGAGTCAGGTTCAGAGGCGACTTGGGTGAAGTGGCCCCAATTTGCGGGGAGGAGAAGGATACAGAGACAGGGAACCACCCAGTGGGCATTGTGGGGACAGATGTTTGAATAGACTTTTCTAGCCTGGTACTGCTCTGATAGGAAGAAGCGTGTGTCTCTCTGGGAAGGGATGACAGACCCTGACCTGGATACATTGTGATGACTGAACAAAGATAAAAGAGGAGACTGAGCAGCTGCACCTCTACAGTCATTTAGGGCCGCCACAG
The DNA here is from genome assembly GCF_000696425.1 of Galeopterus variegatus. Classification (NCBI taxonomy): domain Eukaryota; kingdom Metazoa; phylum Chordata; class Mammalia; order Dermoptera; family Cynocephalidae; genus Galeopterus; species Galeopterus variegatus. The sequence goes on from NW_007726759.1 coordinate 449,662, forward strand.
AGACTGGTTACCTCCGGCTGGAGAGCAGACTCGAGAGCATCAGGCTTCCCCTGGGACTATCTCCAGGGTCCAGAGTTAACTGCAACTTCTCAGGTTACCTGACAGCAGAGTAGGGGCAGGGTCAGAGCACCAGAGAGGAGAGAGAGATTAGCTGGCTAAGCCGAAGAAAGAGGCCATCAGGGATTAGCTCATGGCAGCAGCCTGGATGCTGGCACAGTAAAAGACTTCCAGCAACTGTAAGTGACCTTGAGTAAGAGTCCTCAGGGGATAGCTGGAGGGATGCTGTAGGGGCTTTGGATAATCTTGTAGAAGAGATCATTTTTATTTTTCTTCTATTACATTGTGAATATTGGACCTGCAAGAAGTATGACCAAGATTTCTCCAAGATGATATATTCCTCAGCAGAGGTATTGCTATTTCTAATTTTTTAGACACTTAATGATCCAGAATCTAGGGATTACTAGCATTTTAAAAGTCTCAAAAATGTTTCAAACCTGATTAAAATTAATATTTAATTGAATGACTATAAAATGTAGCAATATGTCAACTACTCAACTGCAACTCAACCCTTACTCTTTAAATTGTGATAGAAGAAAAAACAACAAAAATCATCTCTCCTACAGTAGACCTGACAGATTATAATGGACCAAAGCAGTTAATTTGAAATAAGGGAGCTTTCTGGGATATTTCACATAATGTGGCTAGGGACATGAAAGTAATGGTGTCAATGAAGACTTAAAGAACTTAAAATTAATCCTGTTCTCAGAATTCTAGGTGGGGACCATTCTCAGTTCTCTGGGAATAATTTGTGAGTGATAAGAACATCACGCTTAGAGGCCCTTTTTTGCTATAGGTATCACTAGACAAGGGCTGTAGTATAATGTTTCAGTTCTGAAGTTCTTTGTACCCTTTAAAAGTCAGTATCATACAATATAAAAGTACTACAAAACTAGGAATTCACGAGCAAGGTGAAAATACAGTGATTAAAAAAATGGAGACGTGGAAAGAGAATTATGTGTATGATAACTTACAAGTGACTCAACAAGGGTTTTAGTGTTTCCTTCCAGATAAAAGGCCTAATATTTACAACAGTGAAAAATAATCAGCAAATGAGTTGTCCTTTTCTTTCCACTTTAATTCCAAAAGCCAAATGTCATTTTAAATGTCTGATCACAAGTGTTAGCTTATGGAAGTAAGGGCTGAGTTTAGTTCGCTTGAAGAAAATTTAAGACAGGAGGTAATAACGGGTAGAATAATAGGTGGAAACCAGCTATCTAGCAGAGAGGAGCTAGGTGGACCACATTTAAAAGGTTAGGGGTAATAGGTAAATGTCCAGGGGCGGCAAGCCCAAAGAATACATCACTTAAGATTCATAATGTATAACAGGTTTGCTAACAAGCATATGGATACTTATTTTCTTTTTTCAAACTCTACACAGAAGATAATTGATTTGTGAGCTGTTTTGTATGGCTGTTTTTGACAACTAGAATTGGAAAATGATAGTACAAAATAGGCAGTGGCATGGAATGCAGTGGTGAGTCCATTGCACATACCCAGCAATGAAATGGGAGCATCTGTGGTGTTTAATTTAGAAAAGAGGAATAAGATGCTGCAGTCATTAAAATATCAAAGTGGGAAGACCGGCTGGCTCTTTTGGCAGAGACTCTTAGAGTTGGATCAAGGAAATCCAAAATTTGGGGCTCATCTGTGCTCATTAAGCCCAGAGAATGGCTGTCCAATTCATACTCACTAACTGCCAACCTATTAGTTACGATAAGTAAGTACCACCACATCAGCCACATACATTGAGGAGTTTAAACGGTTTCCTATAGAAAATTGACAATGAGCAGCAAAATGAATATCTGAAAGTTTGGTATTCGATCCTAATGGCTAATGCCTTAGTGCTGCAAGCCTGATATCAGACTGGTGGAGGCACACTATGGGGTACGCAGTGATAAAGGTATTACTTATTTCTCTACTTTTAAAATTTACTTATGGCAGCAATAAACAAAAGCCTATCATAATAGTCTAGTTTTCCAGAAGGTATCCAGTAAGTAGAAAATCAAATCAAGAAATGTAGTTCTTCAGCAGATTGGCACTATATTACTAATCTTTAATCCAAGTTTATTGACCATAAACTCATATTTTACTTTGCTAAACCATCACAGTTTTATTAGCATCCCAAGCCATGTTCACTATTACTATTTACTATCACTTTATTAGTGGCTGACATCACTGAAGAGAGAACTGGTATATCTGTAATAGTTTGTTTTTGCTGCTTACAACAAAACACCTGAAACTGGGAAATTAACAAAGAAACAAAATTTATTCCTTAGTTTCGGAGGCTGGGAAGTCCAAAGCCCAGGGAACACATCTGTTGGGGGCCTTCTTCTACAGTAAGGAAGGGCTAGAATGGCTGGACAAAAGAGGCTAATTTCCTCACTTGCTCTCCTTTTAAAGCCATCAGAACCATGCCCATTGTCACTCATTAAACCATCAACTTATTACTCCATGAATGGATCAATCCATGAGGGTAGTCTTCATAATCTAATCACCTATTTAAGGCCCCACCTTTCAACTACCATAGTGGGATTTCCTACCCTCTTAACGCTGTTACAGTGGAGATTATGTTTCCAACACATGAATCTTTGGGGGACACATTCCACCCATACCAATATCCTAACACTTAGGTCAAGGAGATCGAGCCTAGGGAAAAGAGTCTATGAGAATACCCTGAGGAGCAATTTGACATCCTTGTGGTGGAAATTTATTGAATTACTCCCCAACTTGAACTCAGTTAAGTGTGAAGGGTCAGGCCAGTCCATGGCTCACTCAGGAGAGTGTGGTGCTGATAACACCAAGGCCACAGGTTCGGATCCTATATAGGGATGGCCGGTTTGCTCATCGGCTGAGTGTGGTGCTGACAGCACCAAGTCAAGGGTTAAGATCCCCTTACCCGTCATCTTTAAAAAAAAAAAAAAGTGTGAAGGGTCAGGCCAGTCCATGGCTCACTCAGGAGAGTGTGGTGCTGATAACACCAAGGCCACAGGTTCGGATCCTATATAGGGATGGCCGGTTTGCTCATCGGCTGAGTGTGGTGCTGACAGCACCAAGTCAAGGGTTAAGATCCCCTTACCCGTCATCTTTAAAAAAAAAAAAAAGTGTGAAGGGTCAGCAAGAATCACTCACATCTTAACTCAATTGGAAATCTACTTGAAGGACTTATAATTTGATTCCTTGAGTACATTGTTTATTAAGTGCCTAATAATTTTTGATTAGTGGAGGACAGGGGGTGATATAATATTAAGGGGCTGAAATAGCTAAAAGGCTTGGTAAAAAATGACATGCAATTAATTTCCATTGTTTCTGTCACATCATAAAGCTAACACAGAGCCACAATGAGTATAGCAAATAGTTTTAACTGACCCTTGCTGGCGTTTGGAGTTGGAGAAATGTTTGTACTAATATTTCTTCTTTCCACCAGCCCCCACACACCAATGCTCACTTCCACATTTGTTTCTTAACTTTGGAGTTCCTTGATCTGCATAAACATTTACCAACTCAACCCAAGGCAACTTTGAATTCTACAGTTACGATGACCTTATTTTCTCTGAAATTTCTGAAAACTCTTGGCGAATATTGTATCCCAAGCACGTTTTGTTCTTTAAATAAAATTGCTAATATATTAATATGAAGTTGGGGGGGGGGGGTTGCTTGTCCAGTGTTCAAATTCAAGTAACCTAACCCTTGGAAGTTACTTGTCATTTCTGGTCCTCATTGTTTTTTCTGTAAGATGGTAATAATTCTTACCACGAAGTTGTAGAGAAATTGTTGAGAGGATTAAAAAGAGATGATACAAGTCTATGTTTAGTACAGTGCTCGGCAAACAGTAAAATACTTAAGATTTTTATTCGCCCCTCCCTTTTCTTGGGAAGCAAGTAATCAATCGGAAGTTAATCGATGCACAGCCAGTTAAAGTAAAAAGAGTTGGGATCATCCCTACTCTGGCAAAGCCTGAATTGTTGGTCCCTCAAACCTTCAATGACGTTTACTCCAGGCAGGTAGATCAAGATCTTTCTCTCATGGGCGTGCTTAATAAAAAGTTCTGTTGTCACTCTTTTATCTAAATTCTAAATATTTGAAGAGACGAGGCAATCTCCTCACCTCTTCAGATTTTTGCTTAGACACAGCTTGCCTTACCAACGTCCAGTCCTGGGCTGCCGCCTGCTCTTCTACACTCCCCAAGCATCCCGCATCCCTCCCCTCCTAGGCTCAGCCTCTCCAATTGAAAACCATTCTACTGTGGCACTACCTCTGTCTACCCGGACTGTTCTCCATTTCTCTTCGGAGTCTGTATACTGCTATTTGGGTTTCTGTAGTTCAGAGGGTTCTGGGCTCGCAAGGGGAGCTCAGCAAAAGTTGCACCTTGAGGCCGTCCCGTGGCTCACTCGGTAGAGTGTGGTGCTGATAACACCAAGGCCACGGGTTCGGATCCTATATAGGGATGGCCGGTTCGCTCACTGGCTGAGCGTGGTGCTGACAACACCAAGCCAAGGGTTGAGACCCCCTTACCGGTCATCTTTAAAAAAAAAAAAAAAAAAAAGTTGCACCTTGGCTTTCTATACCGGTGCAGCCCCAGAAAAATCGGGCGCAAGCACGGTCGCCACTTTTCCTACCTTGGGTGGATTAGACCAGTTAGGAGGCGTATCAGTGGTTTCAAGGCAGGGAAGTTTTTTTATGCTTGGCCGAAGAAGGGTGCTGGTAGAGCGAGGGCCCTCCTCACCCCCCGCCACAGCAGCCCTGGTTGCGGAGCCCGCACAGCCGGGTGCCCAAAACCAGGCGGCGGTGACGGCTCCCACACCCAGACGACGGATCCGGGCCGTAATAACTTCGTATAGCATACATTATACGAAGTTATCGACCCCCTTACCGGTCATCTTTAAAAAAAAAAAAAAAAAAAAGTTGCACCTTGGCTTTCTATACCGGTGCAGCCCCAGAAAAATCGGGCGCAAGCACGGTCGCCACTTTTCCTACCTTGGGTGGATTAGACCAGTTAGGAGGCGTATCAGTGGTTTCAAGGCAGGGAAGTTTTTTTATGCTTGGCCGAAGAAGGGTGCTGGTAGAGCGAGGGCCCTCCTCACCCCCCGCCACAGCAGCCCTGGTTGCGGAGCCCGCACAGCCGGGTGCCCAAAACCAGGCGGCGGTGACGGCTCCCACACCCAGACGACGGATCCGGGCCCGCCCGGAAGTGCCCGGCGCGGGCGGGAGAGAGGAAGAGCCTCGCGAGCCGGCGCGGCCGCCGCGCGCACGCGCACTCGCAGGCTGGGGCTGGGGCTGGAGTCGTAACTCGGAAGCCGGAGCCCAGACCCGCACGGGGCGGGGAGGGGGGGCTGCACCGGGGCTGGAGCGACGGAGGCGGCCGCCCCTGGCGGCGGGTTTGTTTATCCCGGGGAAGAAGTTTAGGAGCGGGAGATAGGGAAAGAGGCCGGGGAGGAGGGATGCGGTTCGGCGGAGGCGGCCGCCACAGGGACTCGCCGCCATCACCCCCGCCGTCGCAGCCTCGGGCTCCCGGGCCGCCACCTCAGCTCGAGAGGAGCCGCCGCCGCCCCTCACGTCCGGGTAAGTGCCCCTCCCCCTCCGAGTCCCCGCCGCGGCCGTGGTCCCTCGCTCCTCCCTCACACCCCCCGCAGGTGGCCTGGCGGGCGGCCTCCTTCCCCCTCGCGGTGCGCCTTCGGCCTTCTCGGGGACTGCCTGTCCTCCCCCGCGCTCCAGCCCGTCCTCTGCCTCCCGGACCTCCCTCCCCTACGGCGTCTTACTTCCCCAGGGGATGTCCCCTCTTCGATTTCCCAGCCTCCGCCTACCGGGATCCCCTTAGTTTTCTCAACGGGCCTCGCCCTTCTTTTCCTCTGGCCGGTCTCCCTCTTCCTTTATACCTGTATAGCTCCACGCCTGCCTTTTTATTCCTTTTCCCACCCACTCTGAGTACTGCCCAAAGCAAGAAACTGCCCCCTTCGTCCACCACCACCAGCGTCCACATCCGGTACCTCCTCATCCCAAGTACGGACGCTCGAAACTGTCATCCCTGTTAGTCCACTTTAGGGTGAGTTCTCAGCTCTCCAGACCACTCAGTACCTCCACCCCAGTAGTCATGCCTTCAACCCTCCCTACCTTCGAGCACACACTCTTCACTTTTAGTAATCTCGCGCACATTTACCAGGGTACATCGAGCTAACCCTGCATTTCAGGGTCTAAGTCTTGAAGGATACAAATCATGAGTTTCCCTCTTTAATTCCCTGCTGCTACCCTTTTTCCTAATTCTACCTCTTCTTGAGCTTATGAATTTGTGTACTGACTCACAAAAAGGAAAAGAGATGGTATTATTTTCTCCCTCAAAGCAGTCACGGAGTTCGGTAGGAATAGATTCACCTTCTACTTATCCTAACTTTCCGCTTATTTCTCTTCATGACTGTGAACACTATCATTAAGTCATCCTTGGAGGTTTCTGATGCTTCTTTATATTTGACTAATCCTGGAACTAGAATTTGCGCTATTATAAAACTCATCTTTCCACTTCTTTACAATTGGTTCCATTGTTCTTGGATTGGAAATTCAAGTAGTAAGGGGTTCATGCCTTCGAAAATTACATTTCCCCCTCTATGCTAGGACTTGTGGAATATTTCAAATTATTATCCCATCATTCTTGAGAGAAATGTTGCATAGTGGTGAAGAGCTCAGCATCTGTAGTGGAACTGCCAAGGTCTAACCCCCTGCCCTGCCCCTTTCCAGCTCTGGCTTTTGGGCTGGTTATTTAACCCTTCCAGGCCTCAGTATTCTTAAACAGCTATAAAATGGGGATAAAGATATACTTCATAGGATGGTGGTGGTGATTGCACGGGTTAATGCAGGTAAAGTACTTAGAACAGTGTCAGGCACATAAACATTTGATAAATATTACATTTTTCCTCCCTTCTTAGCTTGACTTGTTCTGGCTATTGGTAGGTTAATTCTGAGAGAGAAAGGGAATGGAAAGCTGCCTTCTTACTCTTTTCCCTTTACCACACTTTTTGGTGTAGATATGATTTGTATTTTGTTATTGTGTAAGTTAATTATAAATATAGGGTTTTAGTTCCCTATTTTCAAGTAAATTACCAAGCTACAGATAGGCCAGTCTTTATTTCAGACATCTGGAACTTCTACAATTTTATCTTTGTTTTGAAAATAAACGATGTTGAAGTGTGTAGCAGGTTCACTGGAATGGAAAATGAGGGTTTTACAGATAAGAATTTCAGTGCTGCAAATTAAATACTCCAAACTGGCGGTATTCTTCATACCCGTTTGACCTTTACCTTGAATCACTACTCAAGACAGAGCTTGGGCCTCATTCACAAGATTGGTGGCTTTTTTCTTTTCATCTGTTATGTTCATTCATATTCACATGCCTTTGCTTGGTGTTTACCAAATTTTACTTATTTTTAAACCCCCGATAGTTTTGCCATTATTTGCTTACCTCTTGGGCACTGTTGTTTACTTAATATGTTTTTAACTGACTCACTTTAAAAAATCTAAATAGATATTTCTTTAGTGCTGTTATAAATAGTAAAAATTTGAAATCGCGTACCATCCTAATTACATGTAAAAATATGAACATATCAAAATAAAAATGTTCTGGGGCCAGCCTGTGGCTCACTTGTTAGAGTGCGGTGCTGGTAACACCAAGGCCACGGATTCAGATCCTATATAGGAAAGGCCGGTTGGCTTCACTGGCTGAACGTGGTGCTGACAACACCAAGGCGAGGGTTGAGATCCCCTTACCGGTCATCTTTTAAAAAAATAAAATAAAATAAAATAAAAATATTCTTCTGTCTGTAGCCTAAAACCATTTTTGTACTGCCAGGAGAACTTGCTCCATACTCTGGGTGATACTGTCTTTGCTAATACTGTTCTCTGACCTAGAGTAACCTTTGCTCTTTCTCCTGCATATCCAAATTCTGCCTATCTTTCATCTCTTACTACTTCCACATAGTTCCTGCCAACATTGTGTTTTTTTTGTTTCTTGGCTTTCCTGGTGTCTATATTCTGCATTTTGGGCCTTGAATAGTATAGGCAGCACAGGCTGAAGAAAAATGACTCCCTTAGAGTCAGACTTTTAAGACTTATAGGAACTTTGAAGGAATAGAATAGAATTGACATTTAGTATCTGCTGTATGCTTAGCACTGTTCCTTTGGTTTTGTAAGTATTCATTCTTTCCAAAAATATTTAATGAGCACTTACTTACCTTGTGCTAGGCATTGTGGATACATAAGAGAGGCCCTCTCAACTATGGTTCCAGTGAAAATCAAGCCCTAATGCTCGAAGGCATTCAAAGTATGTAATGAATTACCTCATCTCCTGTTAACTAGGATGGTGCTAGCTATGTCCCATTCCTGAGAGAACTGAGAAAATAGTCACTCAAATCTGTTTTTGTAGGTCTTAATTACTGCAGAGCCTTTGAGAAAAGCTCTGTCAGGAAATGATAATAATTATGTCTCTGCTCTTTTGTAATTTATATTCTAATGTGACACTGACAGACAATAAACAAGTAAGTAGATAAAATTATAAGTGAGGACTGTTAATAATATTAAAGAGAATAATCGCTAACATTTATAAAACCCTTTGCCAAGCACTGGTTCAAAGAATTTTTATATATTATTTAAACTTCATAATGATTATTTAAAGAAGGCTTTATTCTGATCCCCATTTTAGAAATGAGGAACCTGAGAAGCAGATTACTTATCTTCTACAAAATCACACAGTTCAGTAAGCTTTGCAGCGAAGCAGTATAGTTCTGTAGTCTATTACTATTGTTGCTTCTCAGACCTTCCACTTCCCTGTTGAATACTTACGAAAAATCCTTCACTTTCTGAAAATCCTTTTTGTTTATTTTTTATAACTTAATCTTAACAGTGGGGTTTCCCTGTCTTTTTAGGTTGTTTAGGGAAGAAAAGGAAATTTAACTTTTGTAAAGCACCTGGTACACTATCTTATCCCAAGCCTATATATGGCTATATATGGAAGGTGTTTGCATTTGGTGGTCCTTCTTACTGTTTTGTATCCTGATTTATATTTGCTCACTTAGCAAAAGTTTATTGAACAACTTATCTTTGCCAGGCACAGTGCTAGGCTCTGGGGACACATGTTAATGGAAAGAGCATACCCATATTCATGAAGACAAAATCTGTTGGGGAATAAAGAAACTAAAAAAATTATAAAAAATAGTTATGATAAGTGCTAAAAAGGAAAATTATTGTAAACTATGAAAGCCCACTAATCCATCAGGGAATGCTTCTCTGAAGAAGGATTCTTAGGCTGAAATCTAAAGGATGAACTGTAGTTACACAAGTGATGTTGGCAATTGCAGCTTTCCAGAACTGAAAGATCCAGTGGGTACTGGACCCTAGTACATGAGGTTGGTGGATGGGAAGTGAGACTGGAGCAGATCACAGTGGCGAAAATCCATGCTAAGCGTTTTGTACTTAATCCTAAAGCAATAGAAAGCCAACAGAGAATGTTAAACAGCTGAATAAGTTACTCAGTTTTTTTTAAAAACATCACTTGGCTGCTCTGGACATATTAGAGAGAGGCAAGTGCAAACGCAGGGAGACCAATTAGGTCAGTGCTTCCCAAACTTATCTGTGGTGAAGGACCAGTTTTGTTTTAATTTCCAATTCATACTTGTACTTTACGAACACAATAAAATAGATGCTGTGGCAGTGTCAAATTGCTATAAAAATTTCTAAGTGCTTCCTCTTCATTTCTGTGTTTACCTCATCTCAGACCAATAGCAAATGGTCTGAGATGTGGACCGGTATTAATTCACAGACCACATTTTGAATAGCATAGAGTTCAGCTGTTATAGTAATTTAGGCAAGAGATGATGGAATCTTATTCAGGATGGCAGTGATAAAGTAGCCTGATCTGGTAAATATTTTGGGGGTAAAATTGATAGGATTTGGTGATGGATTAGATTTGGGGGCCTGGGAAGAGGAAAAGGCTGATTTCCAGGTCTAGTAGTTCTTATGCTGAAGGTGGGGAGTTCTAGAGGAGGAGCAGTTTTCTGTTTGGTAGTGTCAGAGAAGAGGAGGTATCGATCATAACTCAGTTTGAAAATTAATTAAACTTGAAAGTGAGACATACAAGTGGAGATGTTTCATAGTAGCAACTGGATAAATAGATTTGGAGCTCAGCAAACAGGTTTAGACTGGAGATAACTTTGGGAATAGTCAGTGTATTGCTTATCATTGATGTCTTGGGGTAGGGGATGAGATTCCCTAAGGAGAGAATATATAGAGAGAAGATAAGCAGGTTTAGGACTAAACCCTGTGCATCTTCAGCATTTAAACATTGGGAAAAAGAAATGGAACAAAGGAGACTGAGAAGGAGTAGCTAGAGGTTGGAGGAAAGTTTCATTGGTATCACTGAAGCTAAGGCAGTAGGCTGGAAAAAAGGGACTGGCCAGTCAACTATTTTGAATGCAACTGAAAAATCAATTTAGAACTAAAAAGTACATATTAGATTTAGCAACGTGAAGAAAATTCTACATTTCTCAGTAGTCAGTCCATCCATTTTATGATGAATTTAGTTTTAATCTGCCGAAGCTACAATCCTAAATTCAGAATAAAATTATATCTATAACATGAATCATACCTTCCTTCCTGAGCTCAGACCCATGTTTCTATTTATCACCGTCTGGATGTTCTATAAGTATCTCAAATGTTTATTCCACAACTCATTCATTCAGAGTACATTTAAAAAATCCTATTTATCATGCACTGTATACTAGACTTTTAGGTATGTTGTTAGAACTCAGTGACTAGGGACAGTGGAAAATTAAATATTTGTTATTCCAGTGTGATTAGTGCTGTCATAGCTGTTTATTCAGGTTGCCTTGGAAACACAGAGAAAGGGCATCAAGGAAGGCTTTCTAAAGAAAGTGACACTTGGATAGAGTGTTTCTGAAAGGCAAATTAAATTGAGGGGGAGAGAGCAAGGCAGTGGTAAGGAAGTTTAAAGAGACGGTATTTTAGGTGTTTTGAAAGCATGCAAAGGCAGGAATTGAGGCTAAAGCATATGGGTGGTAGGATGGAGAGGTAGACATGCCATTCAAAGGTTTCCCACTTGAACTTGTACCTTTCTTGTGTTTGCTGTTTTGATTAATATCATCACCACCCATGTAGTCACCAAATGTGGAGGTATCTTTGAATATCTTCAAAAATTAAAGATTATCTTTGCTTTAGGATTTATCTAAGGTGGTGTTTTATTTTTGCAGCTTAGCTTTATATTTTATATATTAAATTTATACTTATAGAATCATTAACTGATAACTTAAATATTTCAATTATACTTTAGTAATTTATTATGAGAGAAATATGTGTTAAATACATACTACTTTTTCTCAAATTTAGGGAGTTGAAAATGAAGGCCTTGCTAAGGATTGCCAAGGGTTTATTACTAAACTTGGAGGATATGGTCAGTGATAATGCTTTTGGGCTCAGTAGAATGAAAACAGCCCTCTGATATCTTACATGTTATTTTAGCTAGTTGTATTGCATCATAGAATCTAATAGTCCTTGGACTATGAGTGGAACACAATTCATCTTTAGGGATTACTTTCTGAAATATACTGTAGTTGGCAAAACCTTAATTGGCAAGCTCAAAGTCTCATAGAAAATAGTGGAATAGAAGGGAACATGATGTTAAAATGGATTTTAAAAACACAGTAAATGAAAATTCTAGAAAGCATGTTTTTTAAAATAAAAAAGGAGATCAGCTCTATCAAAACTTGCTTCTGAAATACCGTCTTGAGTTATTGTGGAAACATTGCTGTGTTATTCTCATTGCCAAGGTTGCCTTCCTTAAATTTTATATTAGGAAAATTGTAACTTTTAACATTTCTTTTTACTAGTTCTTACTAGCTTTAATATCTTTTGCTTTTGTCTTTACTGTGGTTTTTAGTTTTGTAGGTCTTAACTGAATACTTATGACAACTCTATGCTGTTCATATACTGTTATGGTTTTTACTTTTATTTATTTTTGTTTATTTATTTTTTGATGGCAGGCTGGACAGTGATTGAACCCTCGACCTTGTTGTTATCAGCACCACACTCTAACCAACTGAGCTAACTGCCCAGCCTTACTATTATTCTTCTTAAAGGCACAGTTTTATAGGCCTTTTATCTTATACTGAACATGAGCATAGCTCCTGTCTCATATTCTTTAGACCCGTCTGTATGTTGTAAGAAAAGACGGAATAATTGTTAGCATTATATTCTGAATCAAGTAATATAACTGTGTGAGACTGAACTTTATATAGGTAAAAGCTAGTAGATTTAAAATTTTTTTATCTTCAAATATAAAATTGCATTACCTCAAACATGGTCGGGATAGGTTGTATATACAGCCAAAGTGAAATATGATGGAAATATTCATCTGTGCAATATGAATATGTTTAGAAAGTACCTGTTTCCCCCACCCACCCACCTACCCCCCCAGGTCTTTGGGGTGGTTGTATTTGCTTTCATCCTCTATTAGATATAGGAATAAAAATGATTAGGGATAACATTTAAAAAAAAAAGAGGGGTTTTATTCTCTTAATAACTAATATAGATCTGAAAGCTTATAGTGTATCTAAAAAGTAGTATCATGCTTTAAGACTATTATATGAGATTTGTTAATGAAGAAGATACTTGTCTGGATATGTTTTAAGAAGCAAATTTAATGATTTTTTTTCTTGTGTAAAATATGTTTGTACCTCTCCTCCCCTCTCTTCCCACCCCCAAATAATGAGTGATTTAAAAAAAAATTTTTTTTAGTAGACTTTATTTTTTAGACCTCTTTTAGGTTCACAGCAAAGTTGAGTGGCAGGTACAAAGATTTTCTATACACCCTGCTCCCACACATACATAGCCTCCTCCATTATAATCATCCCCCATCAGAGTGGTACATTTGTTACAATTGATGAATCTGCATTGACACATCATTATCACACAAAGTCCATAGTTTTCATTAGGGTTCACTCTTGTTGTACAGTATATTATATGGGTTTGGACAAACGTATAATGATATATATCCACCGTTATAGTGTCATACAGGGTAATTTCACCGCTCAAAATCCTCTGTGTTCTGCCTATTCATCCTTCCTCTCCCCAGCCCCTGGCAATCACTGGTCTTTTTATTGTTTTGCCTTTTCCAAAATGTGATATAGATGCAATTATATAGTATGTAGCCTTTTCAGATTAGCCTCTTTCAGTTGGTAGTATGCATTTTAAGTCTCGGAGTCCATGTCTTTTCATTTAAAGCTCTTCTTTTTAATAGCTTAATATAGCTCTCTTCTTTTTAATGCTAAATAATATTCCATTGTCTGTATGTATTATAGTTTATCCACTGACCTACTGACAGGCATCTTGGTTGGTTTTAAGTTTTGACAATTATGAATAAAGCTGCTATAAACAACCTTGTGAAGGTTTTTTTGTTGACATAAATTTTCAACTCCCTTGGGTAAATACCAAGGAGTTAGATTGCTGGATTGGTACAGTAAGAGTATGTGTAGTTTTGTAAGAAACCAGCAAACCTCCAAAGTGGCCATACCGTTTTGCATTCCCACTGGCAGTGAATGGGAGTTCCTGTTCCACATCCTCGTCAGCATTTTTATATTCTACTCTTGGTGGATGGAGTAGTGTGTAGATGTCCACTGTATCCAGTTGGTTGATGGTATTGTTGGGTTCAACTATGTCATTACTGGTATCTTACTGGCATCTGCCCATTTCTGTTAGAGCAGTGTTGAAGTATCCAGCTCTAATAGTGGATTCATCTGTTTCTCCTTGCACTTCTATCAGTTTTTGCCTCACATATTTTGAAGCTTCCTTATTAGGCACGCATGTGTTAAGAATTGTTATATCTTCTTGGAGAATTGACCCCCTTATCATTATGTAATGTTCCTCTTTACCTCTGATAACTTTCCTGTCTCGGAACTAATTAACTGATTTTTAAGGTAAAGATTGCAATAGTCTCAAGGTGTTTTTCAGTCATCATTTGTATAGTTTTTTATGTTTTAGTGGGGAATTCCCTTGAAAGGTAAATAGTTTTCATTCTATATGACAATAAAATAACATTGAATATAAATTTGTTCAGAAACTGCCAAGGCAAGCACAAATACATGAAGTTACCAAATACCTAAATGAATTGAATTTCATATAATTAAATTTTTGTGTGGCAATTCTTAGGCTTAGTTTAAACCTTTACTAACCTGTTATTTAACATAGCAATTAAGCTTAATATATTCAGTTTTGGTAGAAAAGCTCAGGTGGGGCATGGGCACACACACACACAAAGCATATTTGGTCATTTCTGATCACATTCAAAATACATCATTTAAAAGGTGAAAATACTTTTTCATATGAGCATTTTATCAGTGGCATTTGAGAACTGAGTTGAATCAAGTAGTATTGTGGGAGTATCTTGGTTTATATTTTAATATTACTGATAGTTAATTTTTCTCAGGTGTCTGATTTATTTTTGCTGTTGATTGTCTATCTGCCTCCCCTACCCCCATCTTTTATCAACAAAAATTTCTTCTTCAAGTTGTGTGAGGGTACTTCAGTAGGTTCATGGAAAAATAGAATTAAAAGATGAGTGTTTCCATGAACTTTTTGAAAACCCCTTGTATAATGAAACCAGTATTTTTTCTTAGCAGAGTGTAACCATGTTTAGCAGGGTATAACCATGTTGATTTGAACATAGGCCTGAGAAACTGACAATTTACTATAGTGTAAAGATACCTTTACATCAAGTTTCCTCACAGATCATTTGAGTTAAAAGGGAAGAAGTACCTTAGATATTTTATTTCATTTGCTTCTTATCACTAACCCATAAGGTATAGATAATACTATAATTTCTTGAATTGTAGTTGCTGTCAATTACCAGATGCATCATTATTTATGTTAGAGATAGAGCACACACTGTGAATTACAATTGTAAGATGCTGTCCATTTCAGAAATGTTAAAAATCTGCAAAAAGTTACCGGATGCATCATTATTATGTACCCCAGAGAGAAAGAGAGAGAAGGGGAGCATGAGAGCACTGAATTACAGGTGTGAGATACTATCCATTTCAGAAATGTTAAAAATCTGTGTATCTTAGAATTAGTGAGAGGTGGAATTAGTGCCTTCCCGATTTATGGTTATCATTCAGGGTGAAACAGTCTCCTAACATGAAGTGAAGTGAGTACAAATTTAATTCCGCTTTACGCTAGAGCTCTCCAGGCAGCATAGCATAGAGGTTAAGAGCATACAGTCATCCTGCCATTTAATAGCTTTGTATTTTAGGCAAATTACTTAAAGGCTCAAGTTTTTTTCCTCCATGAAATGGAAATGATAATGGTACCACTTCTTAGAGTAACAATTCTAACTCTCATGACAGTGAGAACTAAATGAGTTATATTTACATTTAGAATGGTGCTCTATATGTAGTTAAGTGCTTCTGTATATTTTGGTTAATTAAAAACAGTGATGCTATTTCTGATCTAATATATCTCAGTAGATTGCTAAAAAGGACCTTATCAAATGGTTCATTGATACTTTGTGCATACATTAAAGATTAAAATATTTTATTGATTTGATTTTTAAAAAACTAATGTAAGATTGCAGTCTTCACAATTTTGACATCTAAATTACATTTTTGTTTCCATACAAATAATACACTATAAAGGTACAGATGTAATCTGCTCTTTTTCCCCATCTTTGTTATAATGTATTTAGTCAGAATATTGATGTGCTGTGATGGATATCTTGAAAATAGCCTGTGATATATACTTATTATTTCTGTAAATCTCATAAGGAACTCATCCAGAAATATTTTTAAAGGGTTTCAATATTACAGACTCATGTTTTATTTTTACTTAAAACATACTTCTGCATTGTGTAGCACATAGAGGAAAGGTAATAAGAAGGCAATTTTTATTTTAATGGTTTTTATGCACATGACTTTGTTCATCTTGAGATTTAAGATCTTGTCATATATTCTGATGATAAAAATAGATTAAGACTTTCCTTTGAACTTGATTTTTCCCTCATTCACACTTTTGCCTTATTTTTATTGTTTTTTTCTATTTGGGGTTCACATCATTCATTTACTTCATAAATAGTTCCTGGATAACTATTAAATGCCAGGTTCTGTGTTTACAGTGATGAATTGGAAATAGCCCTTGACCTGGAAGAACTCACTATTTGAGATTTATTAATAGTCTTTAGTCATTGAGTACTTAGGCATGGTGCTGAGGACTTTATACACATACTCTATTTGTTTTAATCATCATAAGTACCCTGCTAGGGTAGGTCATTGCTTCTGAATGTTTCTGCTGAATAATTGGCAGAGAAGAGTGAATTCTTGAGGGATGGAAGGGAGGTGAAGATCTGAGTGTGGTCAAGGTGGTGGAGAGGGGAGAGCTTTGGTATTTAAATTCTTTTTAAGTCAGTGTTTTCTCTTGGAAAGGATTTGACTTTTGCATCCTATTACCTTAATATAGCCTTTGTTTTAATATTAGAGTGTTTTAAATTAGCATGAGGGAAGGTTCAAAAGACTGTCTTGTTCCAATTTTAGGATGGAGGAAATGTACAAGGAGCAGGATTTTATTATGAACTTCAAGGGATCAGGGTGCTTATTTATTTATTAAATATTTCTTTCCTTTTTTTTAATTTAAAGTGAACTTTTGAAGTATAACATACATTCAGGGACATGAATATATTGTTATACAGCATGTACAGTCTTGTGCTGGCTTCTTACCCTAAATATATGTGTTTATGTGATCCAACCATGTTGTGCATAACTGTAGCTATTCATTCTCACTGCCTTATAGTAGTCCATTGTGCAACTATATATATATCGTAATTTACCTGTTTTACTCTTGATGGACATCTAGGTTGTTTCCAGTTTGGGGCCATATTGGATAGGGCCCCTATGCAATATTCTTGTATTCCTGTACACGTCTTTTGGTGCACATACATAAATTTCTCTAAGGAATATACCTTGTAGAATAATTGTTGGGTCATTAGTATGTTTTTTGTTCAGTTTTAATATGTATTACCCAATGATTTCCAAAGTTGTACCAATTTATAGTCTCATCAGTAGAGAATGAGAATTCTAGTTGTCTCAAATACTCTGCAACATTTGTTTGATATCTCATTTATTTAGCCATTCTGGTGGGTGTAAAGTGGTATTACATTGTGGGTAGGCTGTTTTCTCAAAATAAACATGATTCCTTTCCCCACTCCTACCCACGTATCCTTGTCATGTGTACACCAGGGGAAAGTGGAATAGAGACCTGTTTATTTTCAGAAAGCCTAACATATTCTGGTTGTCTTGCCAGTTAGTAAAATGCAGAAAATAAGACAAGTTTAAGTATAATTTAAGGAAAATGAGATTCTCATGAAAATTATAGCTTCATAATGTACTGACTTTCTGACAAACGGTGTATTTCTATCTTGCTAAACATGGGAAAAGTTTTATTTTGCAAGCTGGTGAAAAGTTTTGTAGGCTCCTTTATTTTATTGAGTGAGTCCACAGCATTGGTCCAAAGCTCTAATTACACAATACTGGAATGTACTTGCTCTTACTTGACTGTCTACGCAGATTATAGATTATGTTTGTTCATTATTTTGTGAGGTTTGGTACCAAAAGAAGGGAAACACCATTTACGTAGCAAAGCTTACTCAGTTTTCAGAACTTGAAAATAAGGTTGAAAAAATAATCTTTACCATGTGACCACAGTATGCTTTGTGGTGTTTTATACTTAATTTATTGTGGGGTTTTTTTTGTGGAGTTTTTCTTGTAAATTTCACAGAGGGAAGAGTTGCTAATTTCTACTTTTCATTATTGAATTATGTAGTGAAAACCATGGATGCAAAAAATATTTCTGCCTTGGTATCCTTTTCAGTGTTACGATTGCGGTTAATCTCTTCTTGTTCCTTAATGAATGTAGGTTATGTTAGTATCATGTGTAGGGAGGTGCTATTCCTATACCTTTTGGGAAAAATAATTAGTTGTTGATTTCTTCCATCAGAACACACGCATAGACTCTTAACTCTTGATAAACCCAGAGTTTTCCTTTTCTAACATTTTCATATGCCTAAATTTTTATAGCTAATACTTTATATCAACTTTATTTCTTACTGCTGCAAAGTACTATTCCAAGGTAGAGCAGCCATTTGATAAATACTTGTGCTCTACATATTCATAAGTGTACCAGTTGTTGCTAGTCGTAGGAATCTTGGAATAAGCTTATCATCATCAGAACTGAGATGGCATCCATGTTCTTACAGTGCTCCTGTGAAATTTATTCTGCAAAACATTTCCTTGTGAGGGAGATAAGGCTGATAGGTGATGGCAGTAACCTCCTTTTATTGAGTTTAGTTTGGCCATGTGTTACATCATTTCAGAAGAAACTGGGTGTAAATCCAGGGATATCCTAACACATTGCTCTCTGTGTCATTTTGTATCATTTCTTTTCCTTCCTCCTTCCCTTCCTTTCAGTTTCTTTTTTTTTTTCCCCCCTGTAAACTAAGCAGCTATGTAGTAAACATGTTTTTCTTTAAGGAGAATTAAGCCATTATAATGGTTATGGTCATGCAAAATGTAATGTTCTCTACTGACTTTTACAGTAAGGCATGCTATTTTGTCAATTTTTTTTTCTAGAACTTTTATAACTTAGAGGTTCAGAAAGTGCCAGTCCCTCTTATCTTTTTCAAGGATGATGGTGTATCTTGCTTTTTGCGTAGGACAGTACTAGTTTATGTCTTTTGCCCCAGCATCCTGTCTGATTTAGCATTTGTACTAGATATTTAATTTTTAATTAACTGCTATTATTGATAGTTGCATTAAAATAAGCCTGAGTTGGTTTCGTACACTTTTTTACTTCCAGACTCTGCCATGGTATAGTGTGGTGATATGTGAGTTACATGTGCCATGATAAGAGTTCTGTCTTCCACAGGTGGTAAAATCTGAAAGATAATCACTAAGTACATTTTTCTTAAGTATATTCCTTTAATGACAGGGGGTGGAGAGAGAAGAGCTCCATGATTAGAAGTGGGCTGGGTTATAAATGGTTAGGGGCAGCTTTCTGTCTTGGGTGATGGTAAGAGATATATTTGATGCTGCTGCCCTTATTGGCTGCTTTTGGTACATGAACATAGAACATGTTCAGTGCTGCAGCTTGCAAGATTCCTGAAACCACCAGGATGGCAGTAGGTGGGAAATTATAGGGTGTATGAACTGAAATAATGGCTAAACAATCTTGCTGTAGAACATGTGGAGAAGTACTGTTTAATAAAACTTTGTGCCATGATGGAAATATTCTATAATCTCCACTTTCCATTGTGGTAGCCACTAACCACTTGTGTTTATTGAATATTTAAAATGAGTTTAGTAGTTGATTAGAGTGTGGTGCTAATAAAATGAGTCTAGTACAGCTGAGGAACTGAATTTCTAATTTAATTTAAATTAATTTAAATTTAAATAGGCACATGTGGCGAGTGACTACCACATGGAAAGTGCACTTGTAGAAAGTAGTCTGATAGCTGCTTGCTACAGAGTTTTTAGGTGTAAATTTACAACTAATCATTTCATTATTTGGTAAGACTTATTTTGGAGCAAACCCTTTTGACACCAATTAGTTTAAAAAGTAGTACATATTTAGAGAAAGTATACACTTATGGAGCTGCTATTCTTTTTAAGATTTTACTCACTAACTCAAAGGAGCAAACAGTGGGTGGTTATACTGATACTGAGTGGAGAGTTTACAGGATGGTTGTGGTAAAAAAGAACAGAGGAGTGAGATCTTAAGAATGCTTGCTAGAGAGTATTCGAAGTGATGCATTGTGGGTTTTGGGTTTGATAAGGAAGGAAGTGAAGCTGTAATGGGGATAATGACTCAAAAAAATGGGAAGGGGTCAAGGATGTAATAGCAATAAGAGGTATCGGGGATTTAAATTGATGACAAAATGGGAATAAATTCTGTTATAAAAAGATATGCTGAGGTTTATTGCAGGGTTGCTTCCAAGTCCTTTTTCTAGATCCTTCACAGAGGGAAGAAAAAGATTATTTTAGGAATTCAACTTTATCTGCTTTAGTTAGGTATTTGCCTCTCTGGCCTTATCTTTGTCATCTTTATTTCACCAATGCCTGACCTTTTTAGGTACTTAATAAATGTTCGTTCAGTAAATGCTAGACAAATGTGAAATTGTTCCAGCGTCCTGGAATTCTAGAACAAAGAACATTGCTTAGAAACTTTAAAAGTGATTTGAAAACTAGTAAAACGAACTGTTACTTTAATACAATTATATGTTCAGAGTGTGGAATTAATTATCCTAACTGTAATGAGACATTTTGTGTTCAGAGGGGTAATACAGGAAATAAATTACATAAACTTTTACATAAATTGGTGGATGACAGTTTCTTGATAGGCTGTCAAGGAATGTTTGGGGCACTACTTTTTAGAGGTTGTCAGGAGGGTGTTGTAAAATTGATGCATATCTTTCAGGTCTTTGAACAGTTTTAACTCTAATTTCAACTCTGATCTCTGACAACTGGTTACTTTTGTTTACTTTCATTGGAGCATTAGGCTTTTGAGGAATGAATTGTAGCAGATTAATTTCAGGTCAAGAAGTAAAGTCTTCAGTAATGCAAGATAAAAATCACTAATTGAAGCAGGAGGAGAAATGCGAAGGCAAATGATTTTGTAAAAATAGTGGGAGTGGAGCTTTTGGCTTTAGCCAAAAGTTTCTAAAACAGAAGAGATTGGGGAAGAGTGGGAGAGGGAGGGGAAGAAAACGTAACTTTTATTTTGGATGAATGTTTTAGGATTCAGATAAATTTGAAAAATGCGTAGGGTTAATATTGGTGGGTCTAGAATTGCCAATTCACTGTACAGGAACTACCCTAAGTACTTTATAGACCTTATCTCTTTTAGTACTTTCTGTGATTGAGGGATTCCCTTTCTGAAGATGAGAGAGCTAAGGACCAGAAAAGGAAAGTAACTTGTTCCAGGGTTATAAAACCTTTTTTGGTTTTTTTAATTTAAAAAGTTTTATACACAGATCTTACAGATATTTCAATGAGTTTTGATAGAGATATTCACCTGTGTAACAACAGCCCAATCAAGATATAGATTATTTCCATTACTCCGGAAAGTTCTTTTAAAGGTTACACAATTCCTAAGAAGCATTTTGAACATCTTTTTCCAACTACACCTCCACATTACTTGCATTAAAAGACAGATGGAAGCTGTTAGAGATAAGCAGTGTGAGAGCAGCAGAATTAATAACAGATGTAATAGCTAATGGAGAGCCAGGCGATAAAAGTTGAAAAAGCAAGAATAAAACCTCAAAAACCAAATTTGGGCAAATTTAACTCTGCTTTCCTTTATAGTTTCTGAGATTATTACTGTTTTGTACTATAAGAATTATGAGAACTATTTAGAACTATAAGTTCTATTGATGAGTTTCATATTGATAACTCATACACATAACACCAAGTTATTGAGTGCTTTCTATGTATTACACACTGTATGAGATATCTTCTGTGCATTCCCATTCAATATACCAGTCATTTGAGACAATTACCATTTATTATTAGGTTACTGTTATTTCATAACATTGAAATAAGACCCTGTAATGAAGAAGTTGAAGGTAGCCCAACCCCCCTCAGTATAGTACCCAGGTAAAATGGAAGCCTTAGAGGTGAAGGACAAATGAAGGACAGCTGGGTCAATAATGATATTTTTATGTTAGTGATATCAATATCTAACCTTCATACTAGAACAGTGGTTCTCAGTGTGGGGTGTGGATCAGTAGCATCAGAACCACCTGAAACCTTGTTAGAAATGAAATTTGGGGACTTGACTCAGACCCACTAAATCCTTAAAGCTGGGGTTGAGGCCTGTTTTAACAAGCCCTCCAGCTGATTGTAAGGCACTACTTAACTTTGAGAATTGCTGCCCTAGAGATATATAAAGCCGTAAGTCTAACAGTGTAATCATTTAGAGGGTTGGGACTGTTGAATTAAACCTTGTTGAATTAAACCAATATTCTCCTGCTTTTGACCTACATAAATGGCATTTTCATATAGTTCAACCTGATAAAATTGAAAAAATTTGTCAAACTTTGAAGGGAAGTCACCTTTTACTTGGGGCAGAGAGCTCAAACTATAGAACAGCTAATTTCACTTATGCCTTAAGGACTCAGGTAAGTGGACTGTAAGGTAAATGAAGGTATTTGCTCAGTCCCCATGCATTTTTTTTTAAAGCTGAGGCCCTGTGTAACTTCATCACCAACCACCCATGACTTCGGTGTGCCCATTTCCCCACCCCCTAATCCCACCCACCTCCCTAACATCCCCACTTCCACCCCTACCCCCAGCTCTTTTGGATTTTCCATTATGCAGAAATGTATATAGCCAGGAAGGAGGAACATTTTCCCCAACCTTAGCCGTTTCTTTTCTCGAGTGTTCAGCTATTGCCATTTCTGTATCTTTCAACACACCCTGTTCCTGCCCCCCTAAGATTCTTCCCAGGAGCAGTGGTGTCTGGATATGCTGCCACTTAGTCTAATCAGTCTGCTGAGAGTCAACAGCTGTTTGTGTTTCAAAGAGGAATGTTTTAGTCAACTTTAGGCAAACTACTTTTAAGTGGTGAGAACTACAAGATGGCCTTTATTTTCATGTGTAGTTCTGAATTAGCCATTCCATTAATTCCCTCAGACAATATGAGAGTACTTCAACAAGTTCATGGAAAGATTTGAATTATCTTTTAATTCTGTTTTGACACAAACTTTTTGAAGTACCCTTGTATAACTAGCCCCCTCCCTTTTTATTTTTAAACAAACCCTGAGCGTTGTGCTAGGCTTTGCATTACAGAAATGAGTAAAGATTATAGTTAGGTAATACCACAACTTTGCACATAAAACTCTGTGGTAAAAGACAGTAAATGAGTGGGGGTAGCGGAGGTAGTAGGAGTATTTGATGTGAGCTGACTTTGTCAGTCGATAACTGGTTTGTTTTCTAAATTGGCATACTGTGTTATATACTACTTTTTTTCCTGCTTGTAATACTTTTTAAAAAATAGAAGTCGTGATTATCTTAATTTTCACATTACATAACAGAGTAAGGAGAATAGGAAATCACACTCCCACTCCCTGTTCCACTCCACACTGTAAATAGTGCCTGCTTTTAGTGTTTTTTATTAGTAATGTTCTTTTTTTATTTATTAGCTTTTATTTTTTATTTATTATCTGTGAATGATAGTCTTGTTCCTCTCCTTATTCTCTTAATCTCCTAATTATTATTAATTTTTAATTTTACATCAAGGTATTTGCATGTGGTTCTGTAATTGTAACTTCTTTTTTACTTTGTTTTTGATTCAGTTTTAAAAATTTTAAACCTAGAAACATAATGTACTTATATAAACATTCACTACAGAATGAAGTGAAATGACCCCCATAGAAAATGAAATGTAATCCTATGTGCATTAAAACTAGACCAGTTGGAAATTTTCTATGTCAGATTCCAGTGGATTCTCTCTTGGTTTTTTTAGTCTCCCCCTCTTCCTCTGATACATATTGTTTCTTCCTCTTGTTTCTCCAATTCTATGTTTTCTCTTTCTTGGATTTCTTTTTCATTTGTTAGAGCTGTGGTCTTCAAAATGAAGCATCTACATTAAAGGGGGGTGCACAAGATAGTTTGGGAGAGTGTCAGAATATTTTAGAAATTATCTGTGTCAATTTTTATCTGATTATTTTAAGTTTTTGTTTTGGTATGTTTTATAGTATACATAATATATTAATATAGTGACATGTCTATTAATTTATAAATAAATGTATACTGAGAGTATGTTCAGATGTTGTTTTTACTAATAAATGGTATGTCATACAAAAAAGTTTAGAGCTCATTGGGTTCTGAATACTTCATTGATTAATTTTCAATGTAGGATGGCATACTTATTAAGTATTTGCTGCCTGAAAATGTCCTTTATTTAGTCCTCATTTTTAATAAATTTGAGTATGGAATTCTAAGTTCAAAATTTTTTGCCTTGAAAACTTTAAAAGCACTTTTTTGTCTTAACGACATTCAGATTTCAGTCTGATTTATTCCTTTGTAGATAACATGGGAAGTTTTAGGATTTTCTTTTTTTTAATAGAATTCTGAAGTTTTACCAGACCGTGTCTAGATATAGATCTTTTTTCAGTAATCATCCTTGGCAGTTGGTGAGGCCTGTCTGTGAACTCATGTCTTCCTTCAGATTATGGAAATAATCTTTTTTTAAATTTTTTTAACTTTTTATATACCTGTTTTTTTTTTTTACTGTTTTTTACTCTCTTTATGAGCACCTGTTACATGAATATTGGACCTCCTCACTCTGACCTCCAGGTCCCAAATTTCTAATGTTTCCATATTCTTTGTGTTTTTAGTCTGTTTCCTCGAAAGTAGTCTTCGTCTTTTATTTTCCAGTTATGCATTAGTTTTTACCATTTTATTATTTATCTCGCACACTGAATTTTTGTCATTTATTTTTCATTAAGAATTCTTTCTTGTTTCTGACCACTTTTTCAAAGCAGATTTTTCTTGTTTTATTCGAGTGTACTTTAAGAAATTTTTAAGTGTACCATTCTGTCCCCTGAATTGTTCATTTCTATGAAGTTTATTTGTTGTTATTACTTTTTTTTCCCTATTTTGGGTCTTCCCTTTTATGTCATTATTATTTTTTATCCCCCCCCCCCAAAAAAAAAATGTCTGTTGTCCTTGGTTTTCCATCCATATGTTAGGATGAAGGACTGTGTTACTAAACAGTGGGATCTGGCTGGTATGGTTTGCTCTGCAGTTGTGTATTTCAGTTTACCCAGCAGCCTTCTTCCCTGAATGGGACTGCTATGGATGCATTCACTATAAGTGTGCAAGATTTATCAACATGATGACTTCCCTGCAGGTTGCATGAATAGGTTGGGAACCCCCACATATGTCGAGTAAGGAGGGCTTTATTTCGTGTGAGAGAGTGCTTTAATACTTTTTTTGTTAGTAGTTATCTTTTCTCCTTTTCTCCTCATCTCATTCCTAATGTTTGTTATGATACTCAGGGTTAGTCCAATCTGTATCCTGTTCGTTTCTTAGGAACTGACACTCTCATAAGAAACAGACCCAGACAGGTGGCCCACTTCCTTTATAGGGCAATTCCTGGGCTTTGGCATGATCGTAAAAGCCACAACTGCCAGTCTTGGGAAAGGGGAGAGCCCCAGCTGTATCAGCTAGCCTAAATACTGTTTCTAAATTAGTTATCTGGATGATTGCCACTTGGCTTTTTCCTGCTCTTTGTATTTGAGGGAAGGTTGGTTTTCCTTTGGGCATCCTTAAAAGAACTGTGGGTACCTCTAATATTTTGGATTGCAATTTTCTCCCCTTTATTTCTCTGCTAATTTGTTCCTGTTCATTTGCCTTGAATTTCTTAAAATTTCTGATCCACCACCATCACTCTTTCTTATTTTCCAGCCCTGTTATGTCTTTAACTTTTTGTAAAACTTTGTTGTCATCTCACTGATATGTTGGGAAATAAAAGACAGATAAATGTGCTCACTTCACTGCGTAGAACCATGTACTGTTTTCAGAATTCCATAAAATATATATTTATAATATATTAAAAATATCCTCATTGAAGCAGAGAAAAAAATTATGAAAAATACAAAGAGACTAGGACAAATGTGAGACAAATGTGAGACACAGTGACAGAGTCTAACATATATGTAAGTGGAGTCACAGAAGAAAAAGAGAGAAGCAGTATTTGAAGAGATAAATCACTGAGAAATTTCCAAAAGTGGTCAACAAAACTGTAATTGTGATGTCTTGGGGCTTAAATATATGTGAAATTAAAATGCATGATAAAATAATGTAGGAGACATGAGGGATAAATGGAGTACAAGTGTTCTTAGTGGGAAAAAAAGTGTCCTAAGCACACTTAAAACACACTTTTTTCCCCATTAAGAACACTTTTTAGGGCCAAGCCCGTGGCGCACTCGGGAGAGTGCGGCACTGGGAGCACAGCAGCACTCCCGCCGCGGGTTCGGATCCTATATAGGGATGACCGGTGCGCTCACAGCGCTCACTGGCTGAGTGCAGTGCGGCCGGTCTCAAAAAGGACAAAAAAAAAAAAAAGAACACTTTTTACTAGCATTCATGGCAAAATGGTAAGAGTAATTATTGGTAGTAACTATAGTAAGTCAGTGAAGCACACTGTAATCTCTAGGGTAATCACTAAAAATAAGAAAGACAGCTTAACTAAAAATATAGTAGATAAAAAATAGAAGAGTTGATACATAAAAATACAAATATGTAAATAATTACATTATATGTAAACAGGCTAAATTCTCCAATTATCAGACTGGATTAACATCAGAGTCTATTAGTGTAATTTATCTAAAGTGCTTTATTGCTTTACTTTCATTGTTATTTCTCAAATCTGTCTATAAACATTCTTGTATGTACCTTTTATTTTTATTTTTTTCCTTTTTGTCTTTTTTTGTGACCGGCAACGGATCGCAACCCTCAGTGTTGCGCCCGTACCGGACCGGGACCAGCTACGGGATCGCAACCCTCGGTGTTGCTCCCACACCTCGCTCAGCCAGTGAGCGGGAACCGGTCTGTATGTGGGATCCGAACCCTCGGCGGGAGCGCCACCGCGCTCCCAAGCGGCGCACTGTAGCAGTGCGCCACCGGGCCGGCCCATTCTTGTACGTACCTTTGATGAACATATTAATGTATGCTATTGGATATGTTCCCAGGAGTGGAATTGATCTCTTGTACGGTACTCATTTGCTCAACTTTAATAGATATTGCAAATAGTTTTTCAAAGTGGTTATATGTTCATTATTTGTGTAATTTTAGAGATTCAGTTTTCCATATCTATCAACACTTAGTGTTGTCTTTTTCATTTTAGCTATTCTGTTGTGTGAGTAGTGGTATCACATTGTTGCTTTAATGTGTTTGATAACTAACAAAGTAGAACACCGTTTCATGTTTATTGACTTTTGGTTATCTTTTTATACCTTGTTTATACAGTATTTGTGTCTTTAGCCTTTTGTTTTTTTCTGTTGGATTACCTGCATTTTTAATAATAATTTGTAGGACTTTTTTTTATGTATTCTGTATATAAGTCCTGTATCAGATACCTGTATTGCAGATATCTTTTTCTATCTTGTGTGCTGTTTAAGGAATATTTTCCTACCCCGGAGTTATAAAGCTGTTCTCCCATTTTTTCTCCCAAATCTTCATTGCTTTACTTTGATAATTAGATATAAGTCCTGTATCAGATACCTGTATTGCAGATATCTTTTTCTATCTTGTGTGCTGTTTAAGGAATATTTTCCTACCCCAGAGTTATAAAGCTGTTCTCCCATTTTTTCTCCCAAATCTTCATTGCTTTACTTTGATAATTATATCTGGAGATATCTGGGATTGATTGTTGTATATGATATGGAGTAGGAGTCAAGATTTTTTTCTATATGGCTATCCATTTGATTCAGCACCATTTATTAATTGACCGTTCTTTCTCTACTGAGGTATTGTACTTAATGGTTACTTTTGTCATAAATGAACTGACTATATATGTGTGTGTCTACTCTGGACTCTATTTTTTTTTTCATTAGCCAGTTTCTTTATTTTTGTACTAGTACCACGTTGTTTTAATTTCAGTTGCTATATTTTAAGTCAATGTGTTATACTCTGAGTCCTTCTGCTTTGTTATTCTTCGAGATTGTTTTGGGTGTTCTTGACCCTTTTGCCTTTCCACATAAATTTTAGAAACAGTTTGTCATTTTCTACCAAAAGCAGCACTGGGATTTTTATTGTGATTGCATTGAATTTATATGTCAATCTAGGGAGAATTTATGTCTTTATAATATTGAAATTTCTCATTCATAAACATGGTATATTCCTCCAGTAATAAGGATAAGTAGCTTATCTTTACTACCTCACAATAACATTTGTAATTTTTTAGTGTAGAGTTGCATCCTTCATTAGATTTATTTCTAGAAAATGGATTTTTAAATTATAGTATAAATGGTGTCTTAAAAATTGTATTTTCTGATTATCGCTAACATATAGAAATACAATGGATTTTTGTATGTTGCCGTTGTATACAGCAACCATGACAAAATTACCTGTTGTTCCTGGTAGTTTGCCTGGACTCAATTATGTTATCTGTGAATGGTGACCATTTTCTTTCTTCTTTTCATTTTTCTTGCCTTAAGGTACTGGATAGGGTCTCTAGTACATATTGAGTAGAGGTGGTGATAGTGGTCCTTCTTGTCTCATTCGTATCATCACAGGGAAATTTCACTGTAGGGGGTGTATATGTGTGTTTTAAGACACTGTTCATAAAAAAAGGAAGTTTATTCCCGGTTTATAGAGAATTTTTATATTGAATGGATAGTGAATTTTATCAAATGCTTTTTCTGCAACTATCAAAGTTGAGAGCCTGATGTTCTAACTCAGGTCCTTCTCTGTGGTTGACCCTGAACCCTAATCCTTATCTCCTTTGCAATAAAAGATATCTTAAAACTTTGCTGTACTTTTTGGAGGCTTGCTTCTTGGCTTTTTGGCAGAAGTCCTAAAGCATACTTTTCACCAGGATCTTAGCTGCTCAAGTATCCTATTTTATCTGCAGCCCAATTAGGCCAACAAAACATTTGCTGATATTTTTACTCCTTGGCGGTGGCTTTCAGTCTGGGCAAAGCATGACTTCTCACTCTTGCATGGTGGCTAGAATCAGCAAGTATTCTTAGGGAAAGAAGTGGCTATCGTCTGTCAGCTCACCTTTAGATTGTTCTGTCTTCTCTGGAATCTTGGGGACCCTTGTCCTGCTTGCTTGAGCAGCTCTAGATTCCTTTGAAAATATATTTCTTTAATTTTTATGCAAGTTTTTCTACTTGTCAGTCGAACTTACTTCACCTGTCAGCGATTTCATCATACTCAGGAGCAAAACACCCTATGATAGTCTTTAAGTACTTTTTGTATATGTTATTCATTTGTTTTGGTTATTGCTACCCTTACCACACTTGCTGAAATTATTTGTCCTCTAATGTCACCAGTGAAATTTTACCTGCTATGTCTATTCCAGTACTCACTTTGTGCTGAGTGTATGTATAAAATTTTGTATTATCTACTCACCAACCATAAGGGAATGAGGTACTATAGTCATTCAGTAGACAAAGGAAAGGCCCAGTATCTGTAAGATCACAGAATTCATGGCAAAGCAATGATTCACATTGGTCTCAGTATATTAAAATCTGTGCTGTAGTTTGTGGTGTTCTTATATAATCTTGTTTGCTTTCTGTAGAATCCAGCTCAGGGAATATCTTTGGGACATTTTCTCCTGGAAGTGCTTCACTACCACTTTGTACATTCTTCTCTCATATTATCATATTAAAAATATCCTAGTGTGTGTCTGTCTCTCCTGTTATAGTCTTCTTCAAAGTGGGGAATGTACTTTATTCACCTTTGTCCTCTAAGGTTCATTGAAGTGCATAATATATCTAAACATATAATAAATGTTTACTGTACACCCCTGAAGTCATCATATGCTTAATTCAAAATGATTTTTAAAATTTATGATACATGTATTATTGTTTTTAACACTTTTATAATCATGTTAGAATCTAATTATGCTTCCTGATACAGTCTTAGCAAAACTGTTGAACATTATATATTAAGTAATTTTCATTGTGTAATCACGATCATCATATATGTATGTGTGTGTATATAATTTTTTTGACCTCAGATAGTATTATGTTCAGTTATAACTTCCTGAAGCAGTTTAGAGGACTTTGAACATAAATATGGTAGTATTTCACAGTTGTAGAGTGATTTACAATTTGTTAGTTGTAGAATTAAACAAAAATTCTATGATTAACATTGCAGTTGATTAAGCTACCTCTTAGAAGACTTGAACTATTACAGATGACAGTACAAGAGAGGTGGTTCATAAACATGTTAGTCACATTTTATAACTGTATAAAATTTTGATAATATTCTTTACACAGTGTGATTTTTTTTTAACTGTACTTTGCTATGTAATTTATATATTCCATTGGACTGGATGCTTAGCTAACACTAGAAATACTGAGCAATTGAAGACATTTGTTAAAGAATCTTAGTATTTTTTCTTTTGAGTCAATAAAAACAATCTGATTACTACTTTATGCTCTGGTAAGTGGCTAATTTAGATTCAGCAGTTATGGAAGAAACTTTATATTTTCTTCCTTTACCTTTTAATCACAAAAGAAATGCATATGTATGAGGATGTAGATATATATGTGTGTATACATATTTAACTGAGGTAAATTTCATAGCACATAAAATTCACCATTGTAACCATTTTTAAAAGTACACTTCAGTAGTGTTTAGTACATTTAGTGTTGTGCAGCCAGCACTGCTGTCTAGTTCTAGAATGCTTTTATCACTCCAAAAGGAAACCCCATGCTCAGTTACTCCCCAATTTCCCCTCTCTCCGGACGCTGGCAACTACTAATCTGCTTTATGTATGTATGGATCTGCCTATTCTGGATATTTCATATAAATGAAATACATTTTGTGGCCTCTTGTGTCTATCTTTTTTCACTTATCATAATATTTTCAAGGTTCATCTATGTTGTAGCATGTATCAGTACTTCATTTCTTTTTATGGCTATGTAATATTTCATTGTGTGGATATACCATATTTTTTTTATTCATTCACCCATTGGTGGGCAGTTGGATTGTGCACCAATGGATGGATTACTAGCCAGTAACCTTTAGCTGTTGTGAATAGAGCTGCAATGAACATTTGTGTCCAAGTTGTTGTTTGAACACCTGTTTTCAATTCTTT
Source organism: Galeopterus variegatus (assembly GCF_000696425.1). Lineage (NCBI taxonomy): Eukaryota > Metazoa > Chordata > Mammalia > Dermoptera > Cynocephalidae > Galeopterus > Galeopterus variegatus. The sequence continues at coordinate 480,592 of NW_007726759.1, forward strand.
TGGGTATATACCTAGAAGTGGAATTTTTGGATCATATGGTAATTCTATATTTAATTTTTTGAGGAACGACTAAATTGTTTTCCAGAGTGGTTAAACCATTTCCCATTTCCACCAGAAGTGTACAACGATTCTAGTTTCTCTACGTCCTTTCCAAAGCTAGTTATTTTCCACTTACCTCCTTTTACCTACTATGTCAGTTTCTGCTACTCAGACAGTAACACGTGATGTATGTTAATGTGGGTAACAAGTGGGTAAAACACATGATATGTATTTTCTATGGGTATATATGAGCATGAAAATAACCATATTTTCCACTTCTGTTAAAAATAATTACTTATGTTTCCATGTTAATTAAAACAACACATTTAGAAAATATAAATAAATAAGAATAAGAAAGAAAATCTCATCACCCATAGGTAACTTCGTAGTATTTAGATGTATATCCTATCAGCATTATCACTGCAAAGCCAAAGTGCAACTCAGGGCATCTACCTGCCAGTCTGTTTTTCTTAATGCACCGGTATTAACTCTATGTGCTATTTATATTTCTAAGAGTGAGGTCCTTTTAGGCGTACTCTTTGTCTGATTTTGTTTCTTAATATACAACATACCTTGAACACGTTCCTGTCATTAAGAAAATTTAATATACTCTTAATGGTCACATAGTTTTCCATATAGAAATATATTGCAGAAACATTCTGTGTTTATAATTATCTTTTTCCACAGTCGTAATAGTTTTCCTAGGGTGAATTCATAGAATGAATCTGACAAAGAATTGCTTTTGCTACTAATTGTAAAATAGTCCTGTAGGAAAGCCTTACCCAATATAGTGATGTCTGCTTCTGTGCAATTTTGCTTGCTGTAGGGCTTAATAGTTTAAAATGATGTCTGACAGTATTAAAGATGAGAAATGGTATGGGTTCTTTATGTATTTCATTGATTACAAATGAGTTTAAACTTTTTTATTATTATTATTTTTACTTTGTAGTTATTCTCCTTGGAATGCTTGTTCATCTCTACACCTTTCTCTGAATATTTGTAGAATCACTCTTAGTGACCAGAATGGTTCTAATGGACATCAAATAACACCATCTTTATTTTCTTACTTAGATTAGCATCATTTTCTTCCCTTTTTGTCAGAAATTTCACCGTAAAATATGAGAAAGGAGATTATTTTAAAAACTTATATACTCTCACTAATCTTTTGGATTTTTGCTCATTTGATAGGTAATAAGTGACTTTTTAGTATTAATTTGTACTTTACTAAGTTTCTTTCCTGTGAGTTGTCTGTATTATTTACTTGTTCTAATTTGTAGAAATTTTTTATATATTAAGGAAATTAGCTTTATGTGCTATATGCATTGCAAATATTTTTCTTGGTTGTTGCTTTTGAAATTGGTCATGATGGTTTATCAGCTTTCTTCAGAGTCACTGACAAAAGTATTGACCAGGACAGGGCCCTCTCCTATATTACTAGAGATTTTCAGGTAAGGCTGATAATTATTACTCTTTCAGTACATGAATTTGCCTAAAAGAAATATCCAACTGTATTTCTTTTCCTCTACTCACAGATCAGTAGACATGGTAGTTTTAGGAACTATCTAGGAAAACCAGCAGCTAGCTGGGAAAATCAGCAGCTTTGCTGCCAGATGGGGTAGACTTGATTTGAGGCTGAGGGAAGGTGGGTTAAACCTTTGGCTTTATCAGCTAAAAGTAGCAAACTCAGTTTGAAGGAAAGGGAGTATCCTATATCTTTGTTAGCCAGGGTTTAAAAAAAAAAAAAAGGAATAAAGGCTAGACATATTTCAGCAGCCACACAATATGGGTGAGACAAATATTGCTAAGTCCAAGCAATTTACTTCAAAGAAAACAACTCATAGAAAAATCCAAATCCAGAGTTGTTATGGTATATTAACTAAGATGTCCAGCTTTCAACCAAAAATTGAGGCATGCAAAGAAACAGGAAACTAATATATTCAAGAAAAAAAGCAGAAACTAGACATAAGACAACCTATCATACAATTCTATTCCCATGACATTTCTAGATAAAGTATAACTGTAGAAAGCAGATTAGTGGTTGCCTGAGATTGGGGATACAAGAACTTTTTGAATGATGGAGGTGTTTTAAAATTGTATTGTGTTGATGGGTGCACAATGTATAAATTCACTAGAAATCATTGATCTGTACTTTTAAAATAGATGAATTTTGTTAGATGTAAATTATACCTCATTAAAGCTGTTAAAATTGGGGGTGGGGAACCAACATTTTTAAAATGACATATGCTATTAGTGATCTCAACTGTTGTGACTACCTGCATACCATTCTGTTCTCACATAAAAGTAAATAAATAACCATTTGTGGTCTATTAAAGTAATTATATATAGCAATTGGTGGTACTTGACAGTAGTGCCTACTGTTTATGTAGAAATGAATAATTCTTGTTAAAAGTGGTAATGTGTAATGTCCTTAGAATGAATTGTGTATTCACTTTTCTTTAAGGAACTTTTATTATCTTCCATCATTCATTCCTTCTCTTCTTGCTTATTAAATTAAGCATATCCACTCATCTTCACTTTTCTTTTAATGGTGACCGTTGACTTTTAAGTGCTTCTAAGAATATCATCCTGCTGGTTCCCCAATTCACGTGTTGTGCTGCAAGCACTTCACCTGATAGGAATTCTTTCATGTATAAGTTGTGAATACTTTGTAAAAGGATTTATTTAAAGACTGTTCCATTTGAAGTGTTTTCTGATGTTGCATATATCACTTTATTGAATCCCTCAGGCCCCAAAATTACTATTCTTGTCTCTACCCTATTTCTCCGTCTTAGTATATGGTATTGCCATCCTCCCAGTTGCTCAAGTCCCAGACTAGGACCTATCCTTGATTTCTCCTTTCCTTAATTGTAATCCATCACAAATTCTGTTGATTCCAGAATATTTTCTTCAGTCAATAGGCCTACTTTCCCTATTTCCACTGGCATACCATATTAGTCTGTTACCATCATCTCTTGTCAGACTGTACTCAACCTAACTTGTTTTTCCACTTTTATTTTTCCTCATCCTTTATTGACAGTGTATTTATTCCCTGAAAGATGTCATTCTGACAATACTGATCATAAATTACACTGTTTTTACCCTACTTAAAATCCTTTAGTGACATCAACCACATTGGACTCCTTTCTCTTCCTTAAGTATTCTCAAATTCTTCCCTGCCCTAGGACATTTGCACCTGCTATTTTTTCTCCTCCCTTACAGACACCTTCCCTTGACTTGTCTGCTATTTTTTTTATCTTTTAGTTCTCTACTTAAGAATATATTAACTCTTCAGGGAAGCCTTAACTTATTATCCTGTCTAGCAGCCTTTTTACTGTCTCATTGAAGAATTTTCCACCATTGTATAGCAGTTACTCTGTCCTGTTTCTCTTTTATTTACTTTTAATTTCATTTACTACAGTTTCTTACCCTGCTTCATTGTTTTTACCTGTTGTATGCTTTTTTCACTGACACGTTTCCTGAACTTAAAGAGCATATTATAAATAGTAGCTACTTAATAAATACCTGTAGATGAATGAATTATAATTAGTTGGGCAAGTTTTCTTTCTTTAAATCTTAAATGGTATAAGATGGAGGAGTTTTTCACCAAACTTTGCTTTTGATTTGAATCAGCTGTTTTCTTGATACTAAGAATTAGATGAATGTCTTCCCTTCATTTATGTATTTCAAAACTAAGTCGTGGGCCCGCTGATTTTGTGCCTTAAGAATAAGGGAGGAAGGAGGGAGGTTTTGGTAATGGGCCGCAATAATCAACCACATTGTATATTGACAGAATAAAATAAAATTAAAAAAAAAGACTAAGTGTTATTTCATAATTATACTTAATGTTTTAATCAGTTGACTTATTTTGTCACAGTCTTTTAAGAATTATTTTTGACATATCTATTCAGTTTTAAAACATTGTGGATGTGTTGTGTATGTTCATTGGTATAAAAATTAGAACTTTCCATTATGGAGTTTTGTTTTTGTTTTTCTTTTTGTTTCATCTGCCTTTGGCTGGAAAATAACTTGAACAAATGTATCCCCTGCACCAAATAGCTCTAAGGATGGCATACATATTTTACATCTCTGAAAATGAATTTTTACTTTTTAAGCATAAACAACATTATATAGTTTATAATTCTTGCCCTATAGCCCTTTTCCCCTTAGAACTCTAGTAATTATCCTGTTTTACTTAGATTTTTAGCAGTGAGGAGAAAAACAGGGCCATCTTGACTTTTGTTCCTTTGAAAGAACATGTATAGTTGTGACATGTTTTTATCTCATTTTGAATTTCACAGAAACATTTCAGTGGTGGTTGCTTACTTTGTTCGGTTATTATGGAATTCATTCTTAGAGACCAAGTTCTTCATTCAGCTCAGGATAGTCTGCCTCTGTTGTCTTTATTTACTACTGTTCCATTTGTTATAGTCCCTTCTAGAACAATCATCTTGACTAGTTCTGATTTTGTTCTTTATCTTCAATATTTGTCACCGCCTTTGTTTTCTTTATCATTTTTCTATGAATCTGGAAGAGCTTTACACTAATATGAATTTTTTTCCTCAGTGTTGAGTATATTCTTTATTTCTAGTGCAGATTTGTAATATGCTTCTTCATTTGTAGTTTTAAATATTTTCATGTTTTGTAGTTCTTCTTATTTCTTTGTTTTCTTGTACTCTTGTTTTATGGAGTATAAAGATAGAGCAAATATTTTCCTTCGCATTTTGGGTGAGGTCCTCCCTCCCCTTTTCCTTAGTAGTTTTCGTTGTTGTTGTTTTTAATTTTTTTTTAAATAACCCCCTAGTAGTTTTTTTTTCCATAGGACCCATGTGGTTTTCTTTCCTTGTTAATTATTTTTAAATGAGAAGAGGGTTCTCCAGACTTGAATTCCTGTGTTGAAATGTAATGTTGAAATTCCCTTGCCTCTGCAAAATAGACTCCTACGTAGTAGCTCTTTCTGATTTTGGCTCTTAAGTTGCAAAACATCATTACTGAGTCACTAATATCCTGGCCAATTTATGAGGAGTAAATTATGCATCCAAAGGGAGGTAGTAAGAGAATAGCTAACTGGGAGGAAATTTTATGATATAGTACATCTTAGTAGGAAGCACTCTGATAGGGACAAAGTCTTGCCAGACAAACTGTTTGAGATAGACATATACTTTTGTAGAAATCTATATAATTCTTCTTACAGCGCATTGACATATCCTATTCTGTGTTTTACCTGGAGAAAACAACTAGGGTCTGACAGATGAATAACCAATATTTATAGTTCTAACTTGGCAACCTTTTTGGTTTTCATGAATATGTCAATAAAAAGGTGCAGGAAAGTAAATCAGGTATTAATTATGTCATGAAATTTTGTGATTTTATGTTTATATTAAGATGTTACTATTAAGTGATGTTATTTTTTGATTTGTGATATTTTGGAAAATATGCCTTCACAAAATAATCTTATCTATAAATATTAAGTTTGTTCAGATTTATATGTAAGTGTTGTATGTTACAAAAACATTTTATTTCTTAAAATTATGTAGAGTCTCTACATGTTCTTTTTTTTTTTTTTTTTTTCCTTTTTGTCTTTTTTTTACTGACCCGTAACGGGATCACAACCCTCGGTGTCGCGCCCGTACCGGGGACTGGCAACAGGATCGCAACCCTCGGTGTTACGCCCGTACCGCGCTCAGCCAGTGAGCGGGAATCGGTCTCCACATGGGATCCTAACCCTCGGCGGGAGCGCCGCCGCGCTCCCAAGCGGCGCACTCTCCAGTGCGCAACCGGGCCGGCCCATACATGTTCTAATTTGGGATAGTAATTGTTTCCTGACTATTTAAATACGTCTTCCCTCTTGATTCTGTCAGTTAAACTGTTCGATCAGTAAGTCAAACTTCTTTTCTTTGTAGGTAAAGTACTCAACTGTGTAGGATAGTGCATAGACACTAAAAGACTGTAATAAAGTGGCAATGTCTCTGGAACCCACCCCACCTCTACCTGGAGATATGTCTATTGGTCCTATAGCAGAAAGCTGGTGTTACACACAGGTACATGCTGTTTAAAATGCCTTCCTTTATGTCATTTAGAAATATTACAGTATTTTGAGAATATGAGGGTACTTCAAAAAGTTCATGGGAAAATGGAATGAAAGATAATACAAATCTTTATATGAACTTTTTGAAAACCCCCTGTATTATTGTGAAACACTTTGGCATAGTTATTAGAAGTTTTAGGGGGCTGACTGGTTAGCTCAGTTGGTTAGAATATGATGTTGAAACACCAAGTCAAGGGTTCAGATCACCATACTGGCCAGCTGCTCAAAAAAAAAAAATGTTAGAAGAGTAGATCATAGGATGTTTAACATGTAACAATTTAAAAGCATAAGAGTCATCATTATAAAAGTGGTTTTCTGAATCTCTTAGGTTAAAGTTGTAAAATTTTCCTACATGTGGACCATTAATAACTTCAGTTTTTGTCGAGAGGAAATGGGTGAGGTGTTAAAAAGTTCAACATTTTCATCTGGCCCAAATGACAAAATGAAATGGTAAGATTTTTGTTTGTTGTCGTTCTTGTTTTTTGTTTTTGATGTAATCATCAGTGGCCCTTGGTTTTGTTATTGTTGTTGTTCCTGAATGAGTATTAGTCTAATTTTGTATTAGATTGGTAATAAGTTCCTAATAGTATGGAGAATTGTAAAGAGCTGTTGGGGTAATGACAGGAGTGCTGTTCATGATATTAACTAACAAATAATTTCAGTATTGCTTCTCTCTTTTAAATGCTTCAAGTATTATATTCCTCCATGTTGAGCCTATTGTTTTATTTTAGGTGCCTGAGGGTAAACCCAAAGGGATTAGATGATGAAAGTAAAGACTACTTGTCCTTATATTTGCTTTTAGTCAGCTGCCCCAAAAGTGAAGTTCGAGCAAAATTCAAATTTTCCCTTCTGAATGCTAAAAGGGAAGAAACAAAAGCAATGGGTAAGTGATTTGCACACTGAATGAAGTCTCTGTAACTACATACTGTACCTTTACCTAGAAAAGTTTCAGATTTTTTTTCCACTAAAAATTGCTTAACCTAAAACATTTAATTTGGCTATTATTTAATTTTAAATTCTACTATATTGTTATCTTACTAAATCTTAGGCTTCATAAGATATGTAAAAGTAGTTTAAAATAATGTTAACTTCTTCATGTTCTAAAATGACATTTACTTGTCACTTGGAAAAGTAGTGGCTGTTAGGGCAAGGTGCCTGGTTCAGTGCATGGCATGTACAGTAGGTGTTCAAGACATATTTCTGTTTTCCCTTACCTTTTTTGCCAGGTAATAAAAACTGAAGAACAATGTGAGGGAGGTGCAATGTGTTGTCACTAGAACTTTTTGAGCAGTGGACTGAACACTGACTGAAAGGAAATCAGTTTGTCTTAGTCTCAGGGCCTATTAAATTTTGTCCAAGATTCACATATATAGCCAGCTGAAACACTGTATCCTGGATCTTCATAATAGAATATTGTGGGAAATATACAGTGTGCATAGTAGGAAAATATCTCATGAAGTGCCACATTAAATTTGAAATATTTTGTAGAAGTGAGTCACAGAATCAAGTAACTTCATTACAAAAAATCTCCTCCCCACATGTATTTTAAAATAATATATTTTATTGCCAAAATAATATGTATTTTCACATAGTCTCACATTTAAGATAGTGGAGAATTTCAATTACATTTATTACTGATTTTCTACCTTTTTATTTTTTGTGTAGTAGATTATGAATACTTTCTGTAGAGGATCTTGTTTATTTCATAATATACAGTTGTGTAGTACCTTAGACATTTGAAACATTTACTTCAGATATTTATTTATTAAATCTTTTACAAATTATACTAAAAACAGCTTTTTGGCTTTTATGAAAGTTTTTTTTTTTTTTTTTAAGGGATAAGAAGATTATGTCTAGAGACTTAGGAATGATGAGGGACTTTGTTTAGCCTTTTCACCAGTTAATGTATTTTTCTGTAGTTCAGTAAAACTTAAATCAGTTTGATGGGTGTGTCAGGAAAGCTTAAAAGATGCCTGATGACTTAGAGCATTAATTTTTAGAAGGAAAAACAGGAAATAAGTATGTTTCTAACCAGGTTCCGATATTAGATAATGAATAGTATGCTTATGCCAACATATTCTGATCTTGTTTCAGTGTCTTATAGGGCCTAGATTGTTTAAAAGATTTCTTCTTTCTCCATGAGATTTGATCTGGCTTTTCTATTTAAAGATCCAGAAGTTTGAAGTTGAGCTCATTGATGCCAAAATTTGAGTAGCAATGCAAAATGATCGCGTTCTACCTGATTTAACTTACGACATTTTATGTATGAACACACATATCTGTAATTTTTATGATAGATGTATTGGCCAAGTTCTATTTCTGCATGTTTTATTTAACTGTGTTATTAAGAAAAATGTCTCTTGGGTACTTGTTTTATTTAAACTTCTATTCTTTTTTCCACCAGAAAGCCAAAGAGCATATCGATTTGTGCAAGGGAAGGACTGGGGTTTTAAAAAATTCATTAGAAGGGATTTTTTGCTTGATGAAGCTAATGGTCTTTTACCAGATGACAAGCTTACATTATTTTGTGAGGTAGGTACATTTTTTACTACAAGGAACTTTATAGTTATATTCAGTGATACGGCAAAGTATAAGCTGAATTAATATTGAGTATAGTTTAAAAATTAATTAGTATAACTGATAAAGTTTTATTTCTAAATGCTTGACCAGAAAAAGCTGATTAGATTGTCGTCGTACAAATCAGTGTGATAGCCCATTGTGAAAAAATTTTGTCATATCTCAAACTATAAATTGAATTTGCAGTTATACTACCACATACTAATTCCTTCTTGAAAAAACTGTGGATATGTACATCTTTATATGAACATTTCTAAATAACTTCTTTACTGTGACTGACTCGTAGGTGGTCAATATTTTTTATTTTCAGATTGATCATATTAAACATTATTACTCAGTTTATCAGTTTGAATACAGAAGTTCCTGGAAAAGTGAGAAGCTTTCTGATTAATCAAGCATTTGGGTTAATTTAATCAAATAGGTATTAGCATTCTAAGAAATAGATATCAGATTTTTAAGATACTCCTATGTCTATTGACAAACTTATGAGGTGTATTTATATGCATAAAACGTTCTATTTTGAAAGTTACCAGCATTACCTCTGTCATAGTTTACACTTGTGATTTGTCTTAATTTGAGGTTTGAATTTGTTAATGTCATTGTTGTCGTTAAGTAGTTTTATCTATGCGAATTTTTGAGATCTGTCTTCAGGGTAAATTAAAGGATTATATTACCAGCACAATTTACAGAGATCAGTAACAGTTTTATTGAAATATTTAAGGCAGTTGGTAATTTTCATTAAAAAGGCAGTGAAAAGGTTATGATTAAGTAAACTAAACATTAAATATATTTCAACACATTGTGAACAGATGAATGTTGTAGAAAGCACAATAACTTTCTTAACTGCTACTAAGTTAACTTTGATCTTTTTATAGTAAATGTGTAAAATTTTTTGGCAAGATTACAAATTAATTCTATGTCATTATGTTGTCAGAAGAATAATTGAATTATGACCCCAGAGACTATCTACTTTACTTATTTTCACTTAGACAAGTTAAATGGACTGTATGAATTTGTTATGAATACAATTATTTGGTTGATAAAGCATATACCACAAGTCTCTTGAGCAGGGCTTATAATTAAATAATTTAGGGAAAAAACATAGTAACGAATTTGTTGCGGACTGTATGAATTTGTTATGAATACAATTATTTGGTTGATAAAGCATATACCACAAATCTCTTGAGCAGGGCTTATAATTAAATAATTTAGGGAAAAAACATAGTAACGAATTTGTTGCCAATAGATATTCTAAGTAGTATTCTAAATAAATGTTAATGCTATTTAAAATTTTTAGCACACTTAAAGTAGATTCTTCCAGAATTTTAGCATTTCTCTTAAATTTTGAAAATGTTATCTTAGAATTTAAAGAAACTTAAAGGCTATTTAATCCGATTTTTAAAACACAAAACAAAACAACTACAGCTAAAGTCATTTTGTTAATGAACCTTTTTAGAAAATACTTCCTTTTTTAGAGTTGAAATACTGTTTACAGATATTTTCCTAACTATATTGTACTGGAACCTAGACAAACAAGAAATTCAGAATTAAGGCTGAAATTGTTTAGGATTTTTTTTTTTTTTAATAAGTATTTTTGAAGTGTGCTTGGTATCCATATGCTAGATTATACATGTTAGTGACCCACTAAAAATAGAACCCACCATGACATACATTTTTAAGTTGGCATTGATCAGATTCGTTTTTGGTTCCTGAAATATGCATCTTTTTACTGATGTAGATGTTTCTACCTTGGGCACCGTACTTAGCATAGGTGGGCAAAAAGTACTTCTGACCAACATTCTTCATGCCCTCCATTGTTTCTTCCGCCCCTCTCATGGATGCCCTTCCTTCTACAGCATCTCCAGCACTGCTTGCAGAAGAGGAGGAAGCATTGCACTGCCCTACCTAAAGAACTGCCTCCTCCCCCTCCCCTGCAAGTGGTGCTGTAGACAGGTAAGGCAGTTCGGTGCTACTCTTTTTGTGCAAGACATAGCTTAATCTTGCAAATTCATATAGTGGTTCAAGTGGACAGAGGTAGATGGAGATTTCTAGCAATGTAAATAGCTCTGTCCTCTCTCTCCCCAAGTGATGCAGAAAACAATAGCTGAGGAATACATAGCAAAAATAGAAACCTGGTTAGATTAATTTATCTACAGACGCATGCCATTTCATGATATACAGAAAAATATCTATGTACAGATAAAATATGTACAATGAGTTTTTCGTGAAGTAGATTCTTTTTTTAATTAAGTACATATCTTTTTTTCCAATTCTATTTTTCTTTTGCTGAAATAACCTTTCTGTTTCAAAATACTTGTGATAATGGGTGGAAGTAGGGTTTTATTTTCTAAAAAGCCCTTTCTTGGTAAAATGAAAAGTTGACTACCTTTTTCTGTCACCAGATTTTTAAAAATGATACCTATCTATGAAAGTCAAAAAATCTAAGACCTGCTATTCTAGAAGACAGTGTGAAATTGGACTATTAAAAGTTTCTCACTTTAGAGCCAATGTGGGGAGTGGTTAAGTAGTTTATTAGATTGATGAAATTATAGTATTATGCAGCTTTGGAGATTCCTAGCTTTTAGAATTAGAATTCAGATTTTTTTTTTTTTTTACCTTTTTGTCTTTTTTCGTGTCCGGCAACGGATCGCAACCCTCAGTGTCGCGCCCGTACCGGACCGGGACCGGCAACGGGATCACAACCCTCAGTGCTGCGCCCACATCTCGCTCAACCAGTGAACGGGAACCGGTCTGCATGTGGGATCCGAACCCTCGGCGGGAGCGCCGCCACACTCCCAAGCGGCGCACTGTAGCAGTGCGCCACTGGGCTGGCCCTAGAATTCAGATTTTTAAAAAATGGAATCAGTAGTCACTTTAGTTCCACATTAAATGAGATCCAGATTTTCAGTGTAGTAACAGAGTTGATTAGATCCTTCACATGTTCATTTTCAGTCTAAATGATATTCTCAGGGTAGAGAAAATTAAATTTGAAAAAGGGCTGTCAAATGAGTTTGACGTTTTGCTTTGCAACATTTGACAGTTTTGAGTATTATGCATTTGCCTTTTTTTTTTTTTTTTTTTTTTACTTGAAAGAAGAACAAATTTGACCTCAGGAAAGAATCTCAGCCTTTTTCCTGAATTTTTTATTCTAGGTTCCATTCAATAAGAGTGTTCATTACCTGTATTTGAATATGTACTAGAGAAAACTAAATTTTTATCATTTTTTAAATTATAGGTATCAAGAAAAGAATCGTCAGAATTCATTGCATATCAATTTTTAAGTAGATCACTAATTTCTACTTTATAAATAGTCCCTTGAATACTTTAGAGTATGAAATGTTAATTCTGTATCTTAGTTAAAATTTGTGATTGCTGTGATAGTAATGTGTAGATAGGTATGTCAATAATACAAATTCTTCTGAATTAAGATCGCTTATACAGAATACAAATATAACATTATCAATATGTGTCCGATAATGTCTTTATTTTTTTAATCTTTTTATTCTGACACCTGATTTTTGCCAAATTTTTATATTAAATATATTATTTTGATTTAGGTTGAGAGACAATAAATAGAATTCAAGAAATCTTTTTTTAAATTAAATATATCACATTTTTATTACTCGACTGCATATTTTTATGCAGGTAATTGAACAGATCCAGTTCCTTCTGTATAGAAGTTTCAAGAGCAGTGCTCATTATGAACAAGTAAATAAGGTCCGTGTGCTAAAAAAAAAAGCTGATCTCTAACTAAACCCTGAATATTAACATCAACATTTTTGGTTTATATATTTTTAGGTTATAATATGTAGTGGAACAGGGCAGTCAGGTAAAGGATTAGTGAAGCTTTTCTGTTTTGTGGTTATTAAAATTTTAGAAACAATTTGAGTGATTTAAAACTTGAATAGGATAGGAGAACCTTTATTGGTGGATTTATTTATGTGCACAATATCTTGGCTGCCATATTTAGAAAAACATCTTACAAGATTGTTGTGAAAAATGCTTTTTTATTGTAATTGTGTTAAAGTAATATTACTAATTTTAAATAATATTGAAAACAAATATTGATTAGTACAAAAATCCATAAGAAAAAGGAATCTGAAGATTCGGCTCCAGTCTTCCTCTGATATTAACTAGGAATGTGATTTAGAACACTAATTTGGCTTGGTCTCAGTTTAAAATCTCTGTATAAAATAAGGTGAATGGATTAGATGGTTTCTATGACACACAGGATTTATAAAGGTTAATATGGAAGTTGGGGTGAAAAAAGTAGTTAATAAAAATATCTTTGGAAAATTAAAGCTTTCGTTGTTTCTCTTTAGAAGCATCCATTCAGTCACATGAGATACAGTTCTACATCTGTGTGAATCAGGACTTCTCTGACTTACTATTCTCCAAACATTTTACTCTGGACCATTATTTTACTTTGTGTGTTAGCATGTTAGTAGTTTGGTCCAATTTATCCATTTCTAATGTACATTTTCTGTGTAGTTTATTATATTTATTAAAGGCCTTATGAAATGTTTTTAAATGATTATACCTATGTATTGCTGCATAACAAATGATCCCAAAACTTAGCAGCTTAAAACAACAATAGATAGGTAACTAATAACAACAACATTAGATAACTAATACAGCACTTTTTTCTTTTTTTTAAAGTTTCATTTACTCTAAAACATTTGCTTTACTAGTTGAGGTAGTGTTTTTTTTTAATTTATTAAACGTAATGTGAAATTTCTAATAATATAGTAGAATGCCTTTTCTTAAAAGTGGTCTGCAAGACTTAGTAGTGTTTTAGGAGATAATTTCATTGATATCATACTGGAATCTACATAAAAGCAGTGCTGTAATCATACAACTTTTATTTTTCATTTCATAGGTAAATGTCTGCATATCGAAATAAATTATATTTGTATTGCTCTTGCCATTGATTTTTTTTATAGAATATTCTCATGAACTTTAATAATTATGATTGCTTTTGTGAGAATTCTTGTACATTAAAATTTACATCAATTTTACTAGATATTTAAATCAATTTTGCTAGAGTTGAAACATGTAGGAATTATACTTTTTTAAAAAAATCCCAGTTTGTGTATCATATACTGTAGTTTTATATAACCTTTTTCCTATATCAAAAAGTCGTTATGAGCCTTATACTACTTTTATTGTATGTATAGTAAAATTTAAATATTGATAGGTCTGAAGTTTAAGTGAGGAAATAAAAGAGAAATTTCTTCCCCCACCTCAAAAAAAACCCTTATTTGACTTAACATCAGATTGTGACTTTTCTGTTAAGAAATAGTTTTGGTAATTACTTTAATAATCAAGCATTCCAAACAATCCATAAGCCATTTATTTACATAAAATATCTCTATTGGAAAAGATTAGTAATCTTTTCTATATTATTTCTCTTTCTTTCTATATTATTTTTCTCCTTTAAATTGTATCCTTAAAATTAATTCCTGGGTATTAGGATTTTTGATAAGGAATACATTGAATTTTCCAAATGATTTTAAAGATAAAAAAAATTAAAGTTTTAAACTTAGTAACTAATTAGTGATATTAACTTGTGAAAGTGTTTTTCTTGCCATCACTTTTTTATTAGGTGAGTGTGGTCCAAGATTCAGTAAACATATCAGGACATACTAATACAAACACATTGAAGGTGCCTGAATGTCGACTAGCGGAAGATTTAGGTAATCTCTGGGAAAACACAAGATTTACAGATTGCAGTTTTTTTGTGAGAGGAGAAGAATTTAAAGCTCATAAATCTGTGCTTGCAGGTACTTTTCTATTTTCGTGTTCCATAGTACATTTTTTAAACAAATTTGTGCATTAAATAATGATGCTTACTCTTGTTACAGCTCGATCCCCAGTTTTTAATGCAATGTTTGAACATGAAATGGAAGAAAGCAAAAAGGTAAACATGGTTTAATATTTAATTTGTACAAATGTAAAATAGTGGAATTTATATTTTAAAAATAACAGTGCATGTTCTTATTGTTATACTATAATAAATGGGGAAAAATTTAAGAACAAATAGAAAAATGGGAGAAAAAAATCCGTTCTCTAATAAAATAATGTGGATTCTTAGTGAATATTCCAAGTAACAGCTATTTTGATGCCCATCTGGTGTGTAAATAAATCAGTATTTGTTATCTAAAAGGATGGTTATGCAAAAGGACTGTTCTGGTGCATAGGTATTTTAGAGGTTTCTGATTAGGATGTATATGCTTCCTTTCTAGACTTTATGGGTTGATTTGGGGATTTGTTTTCTAGCATAACAAAAATAATGTCTGCATTCTTTTCAGCAGTAAAATGAGAGGGTATTTATTAAATTTAAGAAAAAGGACATAGATTACATCAGTACTGTATACTAACTATAATCAAGATATTACCTATTTAGCTCCCTCAGATGTTTCTTTTACGCCAGTCATCTTGAAATGTAGTTATAGAGCTCAGAGGTTGATTCTTTGCTAGTTGCAAAACAAGTGAGCCTTAGGGCTTCAGCAGGACAACTACAGAGTTTTATTCATGTGGCTCAGCCTTATCCTTTCTGCAGAACCTAGAGGCTGCGACAAAATAGCTGCTTTCCTTTGACTTTTGTTCTCGGGAGGTGCTGTGATCAGCCTTCTGATCACTTCCAAGTGGGGAGACATCAGTGATGTAAGATGTTATTTGCAGCAAAGGGTCAGAAAGTTTGGTGTTGTTTAGTGTTAGATATTTAGCTCCATTAATCTCAGGAGAGAAGTGAAATACAACAATGTAGAAGTAAAAAACAACTAGTCCTCTTTGGACTTCTGTGTCTTAAGTAAGGAGGTGCCAGTAGATAATATCACATGCCATTTTTGTAAAAGGAGAGTTCGAAGTAGTGAGCTCTGTTATTTTCTATCTCTATGTTCGTATAATGCTGGGAATAGAACCCTTGGTTGTAGGGTCTTAAGCATTGTACTTGGACTTAGGAATACAATGAAGAAAAGTTAATAGCCATCATCCTCTAAGATAGAGGTTAGAAACTGAAAACAAATGTTATTTTGTTTGACCTACAATTTTTGTTTGTTTGTTTGCTTGCTTGCTTTTTGTTTTTCTCTTTTTAATTTAGAAATTGGGGCTTATATTCCCATATAGTAGTGCTTGGCTTGGTTGGAGTATCAGATATGGGCTCTCCAGCTAGTCATGATTCCCACCTTCCATACAGTATATGTTTTTCTTCTTATACTTGCCCTCTTCACTTTTCTTGATTAGCTTACTGAAGATTTACTCACTTCAGTTTTAAAATACAGTTCAGAAATATCCGTAAATGTGTTATTTGAGCTATAAAATACTTTACTGCATATTTGGGGCTTTTAGATACTGTCGAAGGTTCACTCTGGTTCATTTGTGTATGCATGTTCTTTATGTTTAAATTTTTTGTGTTGTTTTTAATATTAGAATCGAGTGGAAATAAATGATTTAGACCCTGAGGTTTTTAAAGAAATGATGAGATTCATTTACACAGGGAAAGCACCAAACCTTGACAAAATGGCTGACAACTTGTTGGCAGCTGCAGACAAAGTAAGTAATTAAGCCTTAAAGAGCTGGAAAATACCTTCAAGCTTGATGTATATTAGAAAGCTATCATCAAATGAAAACTCTACATATCTTGAAATACTGGATTAATTTATGCTATTTGTAGATGGCTCTTGAGAGTTTTATGAAATAGCATATAGTGGGATAATATGGAAATGAGATTTTTTAAAAAAATTTACAAGATGTAAAAATACCTTGAGCAATTTTTTTCATAGGAGATTAAACTTATAAGCTTAATAGTTTTGAGCATGTTTACTCCCTTTTATGAGGACACACACAATAGCATATGTAACTTATTGTAATTTTTGAATATTCTTAGGCTGAAGATATAGCACATGACTTTTTTTTAAAGGATAAAATATCGGGTATTTTGTGTAATTTAATTATATGTATTTATAGATATATGTTTTAATAAGACATCATAGAAAGAGGAAAAAGAGTGTTAATTTTATAATGCTCTTTTGTAATAGTGATTTCTTGAAGATGGGGAAGCTGAAAAATATCAGAAAATCTCAAAGCCAGTGGTTCTCAATCCTAAAAGCACATCCAGTATATAAAGCACACATATATGTGTGTATGTTTGTATGTATGTATACAGAGGTACTTCAAAAAGTTCATGGAAAGATTCGCATTATATTTCAATTCTGTTTTTTTGTGACCCTTTTGAAGGACCCTCATATGTATGTGTATATATATATATATATATTTATGTATATATGTGTATAGATAGAAGGATGGTATATGCATGTGTGTATCTGTGTGTATATAACATTTGAAAAATGTTACCATTAGGGGAACCTGGGCCAAATGTATATAGAATCTATCAATAAGAATTTAAATTACAAAATACCATTTACAATAATATTCAGAAATATTAAATACATAGACATAAATCTAACAAGAGATGTTCAAGCCCTGTACTTTCAAAGTTATAAAATAATGCCAAGAGAAGTTCAGGAAGATCAAAATAGATAGAGAGATAAATCTTGTCCATGGATTGAAAGTCACAATGTTGTTAAAAGGACAGTTCTCTTTAAAATTGGTTAGTAGAATCAACATGGTTCTGTCAAAATCCTAGCAGATTTTTTTTAAAGGAATTGACAAGTTGATTAAACAATTTATGTATAAAGTGCAAGGATCTAGAATGATCAAATAACTTTAAAAAAGGTTACTGCCTAGATAGGAGGACTTATTTTAAAGCTTAATAATTAAGACTGTTGTTTTGGTGTTGAGATAGACAACTCTGTGGAACAGAATAGAGAGTATCATAATAGACCCTAAAATATATGGATATCTAATTTTAATCAAAAGTACAATTACAATTCAGTGGAGAACGGATAGTTGTTTTCAATAAATGATGGTGGAACAATCGAATATCCTTATGCCCAAAAATGAACTTTTTTTTCATACCTCACACTATATACAAAAGTAATGCAGTTATAAACCTAAAAATCTAAAATTTCTAAAAGAAGACAAAGAAGAAAGTCTTTGTGATCTTGGTTTTGGCAAAGATTTCTTAGCTGTGGCACCAAGAATGTGATTCATAAAAGTAAAAAATGATAAAGTGGACTTCAATAAAATTTTAAATTTATTTTCTTCAAAAGACAGGAGGATAAAAAGATTAGCCACTGACTGAGAGAAAATACTTGTATAGCATGTATCTAATGAGCAGCATTCATCCAGAATATATCTAACTTTTGTATTCAGACTATATAAAGGACTCTCAAAACTGAATTAAAAGAAAACAGTATTATTTCTAAAAATGGACAAAATGTTTGAACAGACACTTCCTGAAATAATGTCAATAAAGTACAATAAAAGATGCTGAGCATGATTAGTCATTAGGGAAGTGTGAATTAAAATCATCATGAGATACTTCTACACACCTATTATAATGGTTAAAATTACAAAGACCATACTAAATGTTGTCAAGGATGTGATAGAATTAGGACTCCAGTCCCCTACTGAATGGAATGTAAAATGGTACGACTGCTTTGGAAAGCTGTTTGGCAGTTTCTTGAAAAGTTAAATTTACCGTAGGATCCAACGAATTTACTTTTAAGTTTTTACCCAAGAGAGAAGAAAGCATGTTTGCATACAAAGACCTGTATATGAATATTTATAGCAGCTTTATTTGTAATAGCTAAGAACTGGAAACAAGCCAGATGTTCATCAACAAGTAAATGGATAAACAAATTGTGATGTACCTATACATAATAGAATATTACTCAGCAATAAAAAGGATTAAACTATTGATACACAGGCAACGACATGCATGGATATCAAAATAATAATAATGAAAGAGCTAGACAAAAATGAATACATAGTGTATGATTTTATTTATAGAAAAAGCCAACTAGCCTACAGTAATAGAGAGCATATCTGAGGTTTTGCTTGGGATGGGACAAAAGGGAAAGATTACAAAGGCATAAGAGGAAACTTTTGGGGATGATGGGTACATTCACTGTCCTGAGTTGATGGATTTATGTGCACTTTATTGTATGTCAGTTATACCTCAAAGCTGCTAAAGATTTTGTATTATATAACATATACACTAATAACTGCAAGAACTTATCATGGTTATGAATATGATTTGTTTAGCTTTATAATTCATTCATTCTTCAAGTTAGTGGAGGCAACATGCAGTGTACAAGATTGGCAAGATTCAGTGGTGGCAACATGCAGTGTACTGGGTGGTACAGTCTAGTGTTTGAAATAGTAGAGAAGAGAAATATACACATTAAGAATATTGAGTAATAAGGTAGCTTTTTAAAAGAAACTCTATTTTAAGAATATACTGCATTTTGTACTTAATGCAAATTGAAATTTTCTGAAGAAGCTAGTCTTTCTCCTAAATGCATTTATTCATATTTTCTTCATATTAGGTTAAAACAAACAATGATTTGAAGACTTTTAAAATAACTTAATTTCAAAGAATAATGTGCTTTAACTTTATGTTCTAAGTTTCAGATATTATGTATTTGAAAACTTCAGTTGTTGGAATAAACGTTTAATGGTTATATGTTTTCCTTTTGGATAGTATGCACTGGAACGGCTGAAGGTCATGTGCGAAGAAGCTTTGTGTAGTAACCTCTCAGTAGAAAATGTTGCTGATACCCTTGTCCTTGCAGATTTGCACAGTGCAGAACAGTTGAAAGCACAAGCCATAGACTTTATTAATAGGTAAGCTATGCTTGTATTTTAGTGCGCATGACACCTTCAACATTTTTTCTTTGGCCTTTTTTTTAAGTGTGTTTAAATCTTCAATGCAGGTGCAGTGTACTTCGACAACTTGGGTGTAAAGATGGGAAAAACTGGAACAGCAAGTAAGATGACATCAGTTTCTGACTTAAAGTTGATCTGCATAAATGAAATTGTTTGCATAGCCTTTTGTTCATCTACAATAAGTACGAATCCAGATGTTAGTTACTTTAAGCAAACTGCCAGTTATTTAAAAAAAATAATTTGACTACTCAGTGGATTCCTGAGGCTATGCTCCCTTGTGGATCAGCTTCAAATGCAAACTGGGGTGGACACTCTAATTTCTTAAGCACATATGCCACATGGTGTATAGCTGAATCCAGGTATTATCAGGGCTGCTAGAGATCCAGCCCCTGCTCCTTCAGAAAACATTCCTAAAAATGTGGGAAATATTTAGTCATATGAGGAATGTACCCTCCAGATTTGCTTTAAAAGTCTTTATGTTTAATGCTAACTCACTGCTTCTTAGGTTAGCCAAGTACCTTAGATCATATGCTATACAAGAGTACTTCAGAAAGTTCATGGAAAAATAGAATTAGAAGATATTTGAAGTATTCTCATATTAGGCTAGCTGCTTGTATTCCAAAAATGGTAGCAATTTGATCTTTCTTTTTCCCTGGTATATTTATCACTGATTGGATAGCTGCTTTATCTTTTTAAGCCTGGATCTTCTGAATATGAACTATTCGAACTTATTATTCCCTACTTTTTTTCTCCTCTCATTTTTAGAGCGACTTTCCTATTCTTTGAAATTATTTGAAATCAAAAAGGGGGGAAAGAGTTGGTAGATTGAAGATTTCACATTTTCTTTTAATTAATTTTGCCTGTAAACCCTTAATTCCATTTTCTCAAATTGTCAAGATGATGAAAGTAAAAAAAAGAGGACAGTGGTAAAAATAATAAAATAAACTAGTTTGTTGACTTTTTTTCACATTGCTGTCATTAGTTCTCATATATGTGAAGTTGGTTAACTGAATTCCTATTAGTTTGTGAACTCTGTTTTCTGAAAGTAAAAACTAGTGATTACTTTTCAATTATTGGTTGTACTTTATATTGGTCAGTGTGTAATAATATGGTATCGTTATGGTTTGTGATCCTAGAAAAAAAATCATTTTGAATTTAAAATATACTGTATTTGCAGTAAATTGACAATTCTGTGATTCTTTAAACTTAGCCAGTTTCAAGCTCTATTTTATTCTTGTATTAGTCCATTTTCTGTTGCTTATAATAGAATAACTGGAACTGGATAATTTATAAGAAAATGAAACTTATTTCTTACAGTTTGAGAGGCTGGGAAGTCCATGGTCCAGGGGTTGCATTTGATGAGGGCCTTCTTGGTGGGGGCTCTATTCAGAGTCTCATGGCAACAGAAGATATCACATGGCAAGAATGGCAGGAGCTCTTTAAGGTGCTCTCCTTATAAAGCTGCCAGTGCCTTTCCTGTGACAAGCTACTAAACTATTAACCCATTATTCCATGAATGGATTAATCCATTTCTGGGAGCATGGTCCTCATGATCCAATCACCTCTTAAAAGGCCCCACCTTTCAAATACCATATTTGGATTTCCCACCCTCTTAATACTGTTACAATGGGGATCAAGCTTCAGTGAGTTTTGGGAGGACATTCAATCCACAGCAACTCTGTTAAGAAAATACTTAACATTTTATATAACTTTTTCATTGTCAAAGAGTATTAGCTTATTTTATACCCCATTGGAGAAGCTGTGTGATGTGTACAGACCTTCAGTAGGTATTTATTGAATTAATAATGATCAGGTACATTAAGAGTTATCTGTGTCGTTCTAAACAACTAGTTGAAATTTTAAACATAATGACACACTAGTAATTTGATGTTTGGCAAATAAAAAAATTGTTTTGTTGATACCAGCTGCTATTTAGTTTAACAACCATTTACCCAGCATCTACTGTTTGTCGAACACCATGCTGGGATGCTATATATAAAAAGAATATTGAGGGGAAATGCTTGTTCTTGAGAAATTTATCTAATGGAGATGGATACAAGAACATACTATTTCATTATAATATGGTAAGTAATATAGAGGAGGATATGTACAGGCACTTGATTAAGCCCGGAGATTTAGGGGTGGCTTAGTGGAAATGCCTGAGTTAAGTCTTAAAACATGAATAGGAGTTAGAACTTGGAAGGAGCAGGCATTGCAGAGCGAAAGGTTAGTTTTTTTTTTTTTGTCTTTTTTCCGTGTCCGGCAACGGATTGCAACCCTCAGTGTTGACCCCGTACCGGACCGGGGACCGGCAACGGGATTGCAAGCCTCGGTGTTGCTCCCGCGCCTCGCTCAGCCAGTGAGCGGGAGCCGGTCTGTATGTGGGATCCGAACCCTCGGACGGGAGCGCCACCGCGCTTCCCAAGCGGCGCACTATCCAGTGCACCACCGGGCCGGCCCTGAGTTAAGTCTTAAAACATGAATAGGAGTTAGAACTTGGAAGGAGCAGGCATTGCAGAGCGAAAGGTTAGCATGAACCAAAGTATGGAAACATCAAGCAGTAGCTGATCATTTGACAGATACTTATATTTTATTATCTAGTAAGTTACCAAGGCACTGTGCTCAGTACAAATATAGCGGTGAGCATGACAGATGTTTTCTCTGCCTTCATGGAGTTTATGATTTAGCAGCAAACTAATTAAACAGGTAATTAAATAGTTAATTGCAATAAACTCTGATGATAACGAATGTATAGCATACCTATTTAGGAGCATTATATATACATAACAAAGTGGTCTAACCTAATCTAGAGGCCAGAGAAGGCCTTTTCAAGGGATTGTTGTAAAAATAAAGACCTGAAGTACTGGTAGGAATCAGTCTGGTGAAGAAGAGGGAAGAGAGGAAGGAAAGTGTGTGCTGGAAAAAGAGAATAAGATGTGCAAAATTTGGTGATGAGATAGAGCAGTGGTGTGTTTGTGTGGAGCCGGGGAGATAATGAGAAAAAGCGGGAGAAGGCAGGCAGCAGTCAGATCCTGGAAGACCATGTAAAATAACATTAAGACTTTAAAGCATTATTCAGAGAGTAGTGGGCATCCAGTAAGGGGGTTTTCACCTAGGGCAGGGTATGATCATGTTTATATTTTAAACATTCTCTCTGTATGCAGGTTGGAGAGAATGGATTGTGGGAAGATTGGGGTGGTGGTGGTAGTTGATGAGCAAGGTTAAATACAGATAGACCAGTTGGAAAGTTATTAGAGTAGTTCAGGTAAGAAATGAAGGGTGTTTTCTCTGAAGGTAAGAAATCAATTAGATTCGATTGGTGACAGTGAGACTGGAGAGAAATGAAAGTATATAAGAAATATTTTGAAGGGAGAATCTATAATATTTGAATATTAATTGGATGGTGGGTGGTATACCAGAAGAGAGGAGACAAGAGAGTGTAATGATATGTTGCCTGAGCAATTATTTACTCTGTACAGAGAGATCATGTTGTACATAGGGTACAGTAAGTAGAAAAATTTAATAGTTTTAGTTACAATAGAAAATACCAGTAAGATAAAAATATTTTAATAAATTCAGATAGTGTTCAAGCATTTTGGAATCACAGATTTTAAAAAAATTGACTAGACAACAATGCATTTTGAAAAGTACTGTTTAGTAAACATCTCTCTTAATTTTATTTTTCAGCCAAGCAACCGACATAATGGAAACATCAGGGTGGAAATCCATGATTCAGTCTCACCCTCACTTAGTAGCAGAAGCCTTCCGAGCACTAGCATCTGCACAGTGTCCACAATTTGGCATTCCTCGCAAACGGCTAAAACAGTCCTGAAATCTTCCGTGAACAGTAGAAAAATGGAATTGACTTTTACTCCTCCAGGTCCAGAAGGATTCTAATACACAAACCATAAGCAAGAGTTGTTTCTGTTATCTCGTCCACAGAACAGAATCTGAAAAAGCATATTGCTTGCATTTCAGGTGGATAATTTATGGTTTATTCTTCAGCTTTAAATTAGACTGATTAATTCACTTCAAGGCCTTAAATTATCTTCAATAACTTCTCTTGTTCATATAATACTTTAATTTTTTTATTGTGCCTTGTCATTTTGACCAAGGCTATGCAGGATTGCACTAGCTCCATAATGCAGTAATATTGATAACTGAAGATATTAAGTTTCGAAAGGATCTTCCATTATTTTGAGGAAAGAAAAATGAATTTTATAGGGTTTGTCCTACGCTATCTCAAAGTTTAAAACTAGGTTCTTTTTAAAAGCACTCGTATTGGAGGTTACCAGTAATATCTCCTGTCTAAGTTCTATAAATATAGGAGAACCTGCTTACCTTCAAGGTAAGTTATGGCAATACACTGCTTCAATTCTTATTTATTTTTCATTTCAGGGGGCAAATATGCAATGAGTTGGCCCAGATTTTTAGTAAAATTCATGATGTTTGTCTGTTAACTGTCCAACAAACTAGGTTTATCCAAGTTTACAATGATTGAAGTCTTAATTTTAATCAGTTTTCGACAAGAAGAAAGCATGTTTTGTGCTGAAGTAATTTTTTTTAAATTTATAGTTACCTGCATTTACATGAAGATTTACAGAAGTACATGTTAAAAGTAAGGATGACCAAATGTAAATTTAATGAGTGGGCCAATTGAGGAAAGATATATATGCACTTTTAATGTGTAATTTTTGTATGCTCAATGGTACATATATTTTTTTGCTTTTGAGGGAATTAGTAAGGTATAATTAATTGTGTCTTAACTTTTGAAAGCATTTTTTAAGACAGATGGAGGCAACTGGGATGCTTGTGATAATAGATAAGAAAGATATCCTTGATTATAGTTAAATTGGTTTGGATTTCAGATATTCATTATTGACTTTACTCCTGTTTTATCACACTTTGGAAAAGACACCTGAACAATAAATTAATCCTGGGCAGTCTACTCTCCTTCAAATAATGAACTGATATTAATTATTTGCCTGTGGGAGATGCATATTAAAGGAGAGAACCCATATACTATATCAGGCCACACGATGAACTTTCTCGCGCCCTCCCCCTTGTTATTTTTCTCCTTTGTGTTTCAGTTACTGTACTAACATTGTTGATGATAT
This sequence comes from Galeopterus variegatus, assembly GCF_000696425.1. Lineage (NCBI taxonomy): Eukaryota > Metazoa > Chordata > Mammalia > Dermoptera > Cynocephalidae > Galeopterus > Galeopterus variegatus. The sequence continues at coordinate 505,204 of NW_007726759.1, forward strand.
TGAAAATCTACATAATGTGAACAGGATAAACTATGATCTGCTTTCCATGGGCCAGTTCTTTACTATAAACGAATTTTAGCTTTAAACACATACACATGGTCAGTGTTTGATAGTTGTGTTCCTAGTGGAGATTTGTTCTGGTTCATTGTCCTGAAAAAGCAGGGGTGACCAGTGTCAGGTCATGGCATCTGACTTACTGTAACAGTGATAGTGTGCTTCTTAAGCAAGATTTATATTTGACCACAAGGGAAAAAGTGCATCATTGGGGGGAAAAATGTGTATACCTATGTATTTGCATATAGAACTTTATTCCCCAGACTAAAATTTGTATAATTTGTTTATTTAATTTTTGAATTCTGGACAAAAAGGAAAAAAAAATGAAGCCTGAGGTTTTAAAATAGATTTTATTTTTGCTATCTCTTTGTTAGGTGTTAATTGAAGCAATCCTAATATATCAAGAGTGATTCATATTTACATTGAGCAAACACTGTTAAATAAGCATTTGTTATCCACAACAAACTAGAGTTTGAAAAGATTATATTTTCAGACATCTTAATTTCTTTCTGTATAGTTAATTTAATTGAGTCTTCGTTGTGGTAACTTAAATTTGAAATTGGAAGAATCACTTGAGATAGAAGATTCTTACCAGGTTATGGACTTTATCCTATGTAAGAGTGTTATGGGGAGTAGACTCATTTAACTCCACCTTAATAATTAGCTTTTAAAATTTACAGTGTGCAATTTAAAAAATACACATCCAAACACATATACATACATATACACTTTTAATTTAAGATTTTGCCAGGGTCTTGAAAGATAAATTCCTTCAGACAATAGAATTATATTGTCATATACCTAAAAACTACTGGTGTATCCATTAGTTTCAAATGCACATCATGCTGGCACTGCTTGAATCTGCATTTCTAGCCACAGTGACTTCAGTAATAATATCATATAATGAACATTTCAGCTTGCCCTCACTTACTTTAGTGTTTATTACAAATCTTAAGGATTTTATTATAAAGATTTTTTTTTTTTTAAGTTTGGTGGCACATTTTGTACCAAAAATGTCAAACACTGTGCTGTAAGAATACAAGAGTACTTCAGAAAGTTTATGGAAAAATAGAATTAAAAGATAACACAGACCTTTCTGTGAACTTTTTGAAGTACCCTTGTATCCATGTTTTTAGAAATGTCCACTTTTCAGATAATATAATGCCTATGGTTATACTAACAGAATCGTATGGTGGTTGATTTATTTTTTTATTTATTATGTATATTTTTGGTATTGTACATTCTTGAGGCAATGATGAAAAACTATTAATGTATTCTGATGTGAGTGCTCTAAATAGCCTTTCCTGCCCCCCATTTATAAACTACATGTGTTTTCAAAATAGGCATAGATTCTGTCCAGAGCAGTCTTGTCTTTTGAACTATCAGCCTGCTTCTGTTTCCCTTTTCACCTAAACAGGTCTTTTCCTTAGAAAGTAGCGAGTGAATTACATATTATAGAAGTAACCATTGGATAACTTCTTTAGACCAAGATTTAGAAACACTATACGAGGGTGCTTCAGAAATTTCATGGAAAAAATAGAATTACAAGATAAAGTGAATCTTTCCGTGAACCTTTTGAAGTACCCTAGTATTTATGCCTTTTTCATTTTTTAATTTTAACATGTATTGATATTTGGAGCACAAATATGAAGGTGCCATAATTTGGCTTGCCAATGTTACCTCCTTGAATACTCATGTCATTGTCTTGATCTAGTAATTGGAGAACCTTGCATGAATTATGCGGTCATTTATACGTGTGTGTGTGTGTGTGTGTGTGTGTGTGTGTGTGTGTACACACCTCTGTTCTCTTGGGCTTGTGTGTGGTATGTTCAGAAGAGTGAATTTCTGAAAATAGGGCTCAGTTACTCTTCTCTTGGGCTTGTGTGTGGTATGTTCAGAAGAGTGAATTTCTGAAAATAGGGCTCAGTTAAATGTTGAAAGTTCCGGTTAGTTGAAATATTTCATTTAAATGTGCTTTATTTGGGGGGACAATTGATTGACAGAGGAAATTATAATTCTCAAAAATGTGACCAATTTACTGCATAATGAAATGTGAAAACAGTGCCTTTTTAGGACATCAATGATAATAAAAATTTTTAAATATTAACAGATCTCTTTAAAAATTGTCATGAACATTTATGGTTTATTCTTAAACTAGATCTGAGTGAAAGCTTAAATTGTCAAAGGTCTAATTACTAATTTATTTATCGATTTAAGTTTATGCATAAAATTTAAATCTAAGCAGAATTCTTTATACTGTTATGGATCATAGATACTACCCAGTGTTACTAAGATAGAACAGGGACTTTGGTAAGTTAAATTTGTGAAAATCCAACTCACCAAGCTTTGCTTATAGCCAAGTATACTTGAAGAGGTGAGTTATTCTGACTTGTACATGCACGCTCTTTGACAGATAAAATATTCAATGTATTCTTGCAAAAGAAAGTGGGTGGGTGAGTGGGTTTGTTTTAGTGTTCTCAGATTATAAAGACAGCACTTTTAGCACACATAAGAGTATTTTGCAAACCTTTTTACTACAGATTATGGGCTCTACTTTAAGTGTTCATAGAATTTTAGGTCCAGTTGAACAAATATTGAGTGCCTACCATATGCAAGACTTCCTCTTCACTAGAAAAGAAATCACACCGTGTCTTCTGTTTGCAGTATGTGAACTTTGTGTTTGCAAAGGAATTCTTCTATTTAAATCTTTTTCTGTTGTTAGTTTATTGTATACTGTAACCCAGTTAATTTTGCATTCAGTTTCTTAAAATGAAGATATAAATTAAGTGAGTCCCACTTTTTAAACTTTTGCTAAAATTATTTAAAAATTAGTTCTGGGGGAAATTGATCTTCAAGACTCAAATGTATAAAAATTTATATTGAACTTTTCAGCCTCGTTTTTAATCAGCTTATGTTAAGGGTGAGATACATACTACTTGTATCTTGTTGCCAAAAATATTTTTACATTTCAACACATTGAGTTAAAATAAAGTTGTTATTACTTATTCAGAATTAATTGGCTTATATTGTGTTTATTTGAAAAATATAAACTTTTTTTTTTTTTTTTTTAGAATTGTATGATGCTTTGAAAAAGACTTTTCAGCCTCGTTTTTAATCAGCTTATGTTAAGGGTGAGATACATACTACTTGTATCTTGTTGCCAAAAATATTTTTACATTTCAACACATTGAGTTAAAATAAAGTTGTTATTACTTATTCAGAATTAATTGGCTTATATTGTGTTTATTTGAAAAATATAAACTTTTTTTTTTTTTTTTTTTTAAGAATTGTATGATGCTTTGCAAAAGAACCATGAAGTTGATACAAGTTATGCACAGTAATTGTCTTTCTACATAGGGAAGCTAGTATTTTTGGAACCTGCTGAAGATTTATTTCCTAACTGAGAAATATTACACATATTTATTTTAACATGTGTATACCACCATGTGTATTGAATGACTTATTCTAATGCCACATACCCTTAATGTAACACTTAGAGATCACCTTTTCCTTGGTGCTCTATCCTTTTCTTAATTTTAGTTATTTCAGGCAACTTAATCATTTGCTGCTATCAGAAAGCAGAGTTGGGGCAGGATATTCCTGAATTAGCTTAGTAACAGTGACGCAATTAGTGCTTAAATATTATGACCAAAGTGTCAGTAGAAAGACATAGTGAAAAACCTTCTGTATACTTAACTAACACATGTACATATACACTAAATTCACCTTAAAAGAATAAAAGAAGGGTGGAAAAACTTAGAACATTGTCTATGCAAGTATAGTAAACTAGGACAAGTGGTTGGTTGTATTCTAAATGTTACCAATGAGCTATACCTTTTCCCTCCCACTTTTCAGCAGCCAGTCCCCTCAATCCTTTGAGAACATTGGGGGTGTTGTGTCTCTTCTATATGTCACCCAGAATAATTCGTTCCTAAGAGAAGGCCAAGAGTGGCATTTGCTTTACCAGAGAGGTTTGCATGCATCTGCAGTGGATAGTAACAAAAGACGAGTTTGTCATTCCTGTTGTGCTTCTTTTCCACATCTCCCTTTCTTGTTCCCCTGCCCTTGTTCCCTTTTGTAAAAGATTCAGATGTAGTCCTATGCCAGCTTGTGACATGACCAACCGCCAAACAATCCCTATAATAACTAATCTTAATCCTTTTGCTCAAATTCAAACCAGGCCTTAACAGACAGAAGCAAAGAAAAATTGTGGGATTTATGAATAACAAATGCAGCACAAAAAAAAAAGCAACCAGTGCCCTGAGGACCCTGATATTCACTTTGCTCTGAAACAGATTTACTGCCATAAGCAGGTTTTTAGAATGTATACTTTTATAAAGTGCTTAAAAAAATGTGAAGGTCATTATGAAAATCGAACAGGCAAAGATGAAAACTGAAAATGTCAAGCAATTGAAAAAGAATAGTAAAATTGGGTGCATTAAATTTGATAAATACCAGAAATGATAAAGCAGACATTTCAATCAGTAAAAGACAAGGTCAAGAAAAGCTCCCAGATGACAGAGACATGAATAGAGGTGAAAATAAAGATGATTCAGTTTAATTCCTATCAACAATTAATTAAATGGAGTGTCTGGCATGTGCTGAACTCTGTTTACAGTGATAAAGTAGAAATAGCCCATGTCCTCATGAAGTCTGTTTTCTTGAAGAAAGCACATTATATAACATGGCATGTGATAATTGTGATAGGAATACTAGAAGAGCATTTCAGTCTGGGTTGGGGATGGAAGACCCAGATAGCCTTTCTGAGGATGGGATGTCTAAACTGAGATTGAGCAGGAGTTAGAAAGTTTAGTGGTGGTGTCATCCAACTCATTCCAAGAAGTCCCAGAGGTTGACCAAGGTTTATATGGAACAATTATGTAAATGAAAATGAACATAGCTATTTTAGTGTGTAAATGGACAAAAAGACTAATGTAAACTAGTAAGTCTTGGCTGTGGTTTTTTAATAGGCCTTATTAAAGGAGTTGGACTTAACCAATGAGCATTGAAAGGTTTTAAATGGCAATATGATCAACAGCCTATCAGTTTTCACAAAGATTGTGGAGGGGGCTAGAGGAGAGGAAAGAGAGACCCTCTTAAGAGGTGAGGGAATGCTAATGCTCTGTGCTAGACGAGGAATATTGGGATGGAGAAAAAGTGGGAGATTTGAGAGGAAATATTGAAAAGCCTTGAAAATAAATTCCATATGGTAGAAAGGAGAGAGGAGTCAAGAGTGACTCCTAGGTATTGCACTTGGGTAGCCAAGTGGAAGGTAGTACCATTCACTGATAAAATCATCAAAAGAGCAGGAGCAGTTTTGGAAGAAAAAAACTTGATTTGGAGCCTGCTGAGCTTACGGTTCCTGTGGGCATTCTGGTTAGAATATGTGAATCTTAAATGTGAGACATCTCAGTTATAAAGTCAAGAATCATCAATATAGGAGGTTACTTCAGAAAGTTCATGGGAAATGGCATTAAAAGATAATACAAATCTTTCCATGAGCTTTTTGAAGCACCCTTGTACAGACAATAATTGGGGTATGTAGGCTGAGGAGAAGCAGCTCAGGACAGAAATAGGGACAAGGAAAGAAAAGAGCCAGCAAAAGCTTAAATAATTGGGAAGATATAACCAGAAAAGTGTTCCTTTCAGAAGTTGGGGAATTCAATGTTTCTAGAGAAGAAACGGCTAACAGTGGCACATGCTGTTGAGTGGCCTAATATAAAGCTAAATTATAAATTATATTTTCAAAGAGGAAATGAAAGTCTTTAGGATGGGGAAAGTAGTAGAACTGGGGTGAATGAGGAAATGGATACTCCAAGTATAGAACATGGGACGTTTGATGAAGATGGCAAGGGGGAAACTGTCGCTATAGGAGGGATTTTAAATTCGGTTTCTTATTTTGATTTGTTTACATTTTTTGGTGGGAGAAGCATCAGTATATTAAGGTGAGGATAAGGAGTCGGAAAATAGAGTACAGGCAGGGGATTACTGAGGTCCTAGTCAGAAAAGAAGAAGAGAATCAGTTGCTAGACAGATTGCCCCATAACACATGGGAGCAATGAATGGATGCTCAGAATCAGATTTGTAAATTATTTTTTGCCTGAAATTTGATATTGTACTCATTTTATGTCTTGTATTATGAAGTCATCTATTCAGAGTAAAGGGAGTAGATGATGGATTTAAAGCAGGGGTCAGCAAACTTACTTTATAAAAGACTAGGTAGGAAATATTTTACACTTTGTTGGCCATTGGGTCTCTGTCCCACCTACTTAACAATGCCATTGTAGCATGAAAACAGCTATAGCAATTATGTAAACAAATGAGTGTGGTCATGTCCCATTAGAACTATTTACAAAAGCAGGCAGCAATGAATTTGACCCTTGTGTCATAGTTTGCCAAGGTGAATGGTTTGAGGAGTGAAAAGGAGCTTTGAAATAATTGACGTGGAGGAAGAAACATGGATGGCCTAGTTGGGATTGGAGGGCATGAGTTTACAGGGGATGTGTTGAGATCCAGTGTTTGCACAACCGATGTTTCCACAGAAGTAGTTGAACTAGAAGCAGCAATTAAAGACACTAGGAAATCATTTAAAGAAATGAATGTTAGAAATGAGAATATTCACAGTGCAGCAGGTGGAATCCATGAGCAAATATTCAAACCTAGACATACTGAGTGACTTAAATTGGAAAGATAAGTAAAATAGCATCCCAGGGATAAATTTTAAATTCTCATTTTTCTGGTAACACTTTAAATGAAAAAAAAAAAAAAATTGAGCCAAGAACTCTTACTACTTGGTGATTCATTTCTAAAGTTAACATTTATATAGAAGTAGTATTGACAAAATACCTGAAGAATAGGGAATGCTAAATAAAAATTGATCAAAATTATTCCAAGCTTAAAAGGTTGGGCAGTGAGTATTAAACTGTTAGAGGGAAGTCTTGTTGTAATATTGTTTACAGATATAAATGTGAAAGACAAAAGAATGATCTCGTAAATAAAAAGGAGACTAGGCAAGAAGAAGTGGGAACTGGGGTAAGGGAATAAAAGTGCAGAATTCTTCCATAAGAGGAAATTAAAAATGCTTTCATACTGATTTCTAAATGTTGAGTTATAAATATTTAAGGATTTTTTTAATAATTAAGGTGCTTTAACTATCCACTGGTAGAATTTAAAATAGACTATATATATCCTCCAAAGCACAAACTGAAACATTGTATGTGTAGTAGAGAGAGGGAGAAAAAAAAAATTAACCATTAAAAAAGAAGACAAAGATAACATTAGAAAGATCTAACAGAACTAGTACAGCAAATGCCATAGGTTAAATGCACCTACTATAAGAAGTACTTATTCAGGAATGATCTCATTTAGCAAATTATGCTAGCTGGGTATGTAATAGAGTGATGTGACCTGTTCTTATGAAATTTATTAAAATAAATAACAAAACATAAGCCTTGTGAACCGGTAAGTACGTGTTGTGTAGAACATCTCAACAGTACCTACTTGTTTGCCAGGCATGGAGGAGAAAAAGTGTTTTTAAAGGAACATATGTGAAAGCTCAGCAGTGAGAAAGGATATTGACTCAAGTAACTGAAATTCAGTATGGCTGAAAGGCAGTGCTTTTTTGTTGATGTGTGGTGTACGTGTGTGTGTGTGTGTGTGACTTTATTTTCAAAGGAATTTTTTAATTGACACATAATGGTTGTATATATTTATGGAGTACAGAGTTATATTTCAATACATGTATACCATGTGTGATGATCAAATCAGGGTAATTAGCATATTCATCATCACAAAACTTCACTGTTTCTTTGTGGTGGGAACATTTGAGCTCATCTCATCTAGTCATTTGAGAATATACAAGAAATTATTGTTCATTATAGATGCCTAGCCCTACTGTACACCACTAGAACTTATTTTTCCTATGTAGCTGTAATTTTGTGTCTGTTAACCAACCTCTCCCTATCCTCCCCTTCCCAACATCTAGTAACCACAATCTTAATCTCATAAAGTTCAAAATTTTTTTGTTAGCATTCACATGAGTGAAAACGTGGTATTTATCTTTCTGTGCCTGACTTATTTCACTTTACATAATGTCTTCCAGATTTATCCATGTTGCCGCAGTTGACAGGATTTCATTCTTTTTCATGGCTGAGTAATATTGTGTATATACACCACATTTTCTTTATCCATTCATCTGTTGACGGACACCTATGTTGATTCCATATCTTGGCTATTGTGAATAGTGCTGCAATAAACATGGGGGTTCGGGTATCTCTTCAGTATTCTAATTTTCTTTCCTTTGGATAAATACCCAGCAGTGGAATTGCTGGATCATATGGTATCTCTACTTTTAGTTTTTTGAGGAACCTGTATACGGTTTTCCATAATGGCTGTACTAATTTACATTCCCTACAATAGTGTGTAAGAGTTCCCTTTCTCTATATCCTTGCCAGCATTTATTTATTTTATTTTTTTTCTTTTTGATAACAGCCATTCTAACTGGGGTAAGATGATATCTCATTGTGGTTTTGATTTGCATTTCCTTGATGATTAGTGATGTTGAGCAATTTTTCATATACCTGTTGGCCATTTTTATGTCTTCTTTTGAGAAATGTCTATTCAGGTCATTTGCTCCTATTTTAATCAGATTATTTGTTTTATTGGTGTTGAGTTGTTTAAGTTCCTTGTATATTCTGTACATTAATCCCTTGTTGGATGAATAATTTGCACACATTTTCTCCCATTCCAATGGCTGTTTATATACTCTTGATTTCTTTATTTTTATTATGAAGAAACTTTTTAGTTTGATGTAATTCCATTTGTCTGTTTTTGCTTTTGTTGCCTGTACTTTCTTCTTCATAAAATTTTTGCCCAGACCACTGTCTTGGAGTGTTTCCCCTATGTTTTCTTCTAGTAATTTTATAGTTTCAGGTCTTGCACTTAAGTCTTTAATCCATTTTGAGTTGATTTTGGTATATGGTGGGCAATAGGGGTCTAGTTTTGTTCTTCTACATGTGGATATCTAGTTTTCTCAGCACTATTGAAGAGGCGGTTCTTTCCCCTATGTATCTTCTTTGCACCTTTGTTAAAAATAAGTTGGTTGTAAATATGTGGACTTATTTCTGGGTACCCTATTCTTTTCCATTGCTCCATATGCCTGTTTTAATGCCATTATTATGTTGTTCGGTTACTATAGCTTTGTAGTACGTTTTGAAATCAGGTAATGCAATGCCTCTAGCTTTGTTCTTTTTGCTCAGGATTACTTTGGCTGTTCAGGGTCTTTTGTGGTTTTGTATGGATTTTAGGATTTTTTATTTTTCTATTTCTGTGAACAATGTTATTGGTATTTTGATAGGGATTACATTGAATCTATAGATCACTTTGGGTAGTATAGTCATTTTGACACTATTCTTCCAATCCATGAATGTGATGAATGTGAAGTGTTTTTTTTTTTTTTTTTTTTTTTTTTTTTTGTGTCCTCTTTAATTTCTTTCATCAGCATTTTGTAGTTTTCATTGTAGCGTCCTTTCC